>NC_142515.1:69642500-69712500 GCF_057876585.1 Rhinolophus sinicus
CACTAACCCTAGACCTAACCCTAACCATAACTCTAACCGTAACCCTAAACCTAACGCAACCTAACCCTAACATTAACCCTAACCCTAACCCAACCCTAACCCTAATCCTAACCCTAACCCTAACGCAAACCTAACACTAACCATAACCCTAAAGCTAAACCTAAACTTAAAACTAACCATAACCCTAACCCTAACGCAAACCTAACGCTAACCCTAACTCTTACACTAACCCTAAACCTAAACCCTAACCCTAACCCTAACCCTATCCTTAAACCCTAACCCTAACCCTAACCCTAACCATAACGCAAACCTACCCGTAAACCTAACCCTAAATCCTAACCCTAACCCTAACCATAACCCTAACACTAACCCTAACGCAAACCTAATCCTAAACTTAACGCTAACCCTAAAACCCTAACGCTAACCCTAACCCTAACCCTAACCCAAACACAAACCTAACCCTAAAAACCTAATGCTAACCCTAAACCTAACCGTAACCCTAATACAAACCTAACCCTAAACATAACCCTAACCCTAACCCTAACCCTAAACCCTAGCCCTATCCATAAACCTAACCCTAACCCTCACCCTAATGGAAACATAACCCTAACCCTAACCCTAAAACTAACGCAAACCTAACCCTAAACCTAACCCTAACCCTAACATTAACCCTAACGTAAACGTAACCGTAACCCTAACCCTAACCCTAACCCTAACCCTAAGACAAACCTAACCCTAACCCTAACCCAAACCCTAACCTTAACCCTAACGCTAACCCTAACCCTAATGCTAACCTAACCATAACCCTAACCCTAACCCTAACCCTAACCCTAACCCTATCCCTAACTCTAAACCTAACACAAACCTAACACTAAATCCTAACCCTAACACTAACCCTAACCCTAACGCATACCTAACCCTAACCCTAACCCTAACGCATACCTAACCTTAACCCTAACCCTAACCCTAACCCTAACACAAGCCTATCCCTAAACCTAACCTTATCCATAAACCTAACCCTAACCCTAACCCTAACCTAACCCTAACCCTAACCCTAACCCTAACCCTAACCCTAACGCAAACCTAACCCTAACCCTAACCCTAACCTTAACGCAAACCTAACCCTAAACTTAACGCTAACCATAAAACCCTAACGCTAACCCTAACCCTAACCCTAACCCTAACCCTAACCCTAACCCAAACCCTAACCCTAAACCCTAGCCCTATCCCTAACCCTAACCATAACCGTAACCCTAACCCTAACGCAAACCTAACCCTAACCCAAACCCTAATCCTAACCCTAACCTTAAAACTAACCTTAACCCTAATCCTAACGCAAACCTAACCGTAACCCTAACCCTAACACTAACCCAAGACCTAACCCTAACCATAATTCTAACCGTAACCCTAACCCTAACGCAACCTAAACCTAACATTAACCCTAACCCTAACCCAACCCTAACCCTAACCCTAACACTAACCCTAACGCAAACCTAACCCTAACCATAACCCTAAAGCTAACCCTAAACTTAAAACTAACCTTAACCCTAACCCTAACGCAAACCTAACCCTAACCCTAACACTAACCCTAACACTAAACCTAACGCCAACCTAACCCTAACCCTAAACCTAATCCTAACCCTAACCCTAAACATAACCCTAACCCTAACCCTAACCCTAAACCCTAGCCCTATCCCTAACCCTAACCCTAACCCTAACCCTAATGGAAACATAACCCTCACCCTAACCCTAAAACTAACGCAAACCTAACCCTAAACCTAACCATAACCCTAACCCTAACCCTAACGCAAACCTAACCCTAACCCTAACCCTAACCCTAACACAAACCTAACCCTAACCCTAACACTAACCCTTATGCAAACCTATCCTTAACCCTAACCCTAACCCTAACTTTAACCCTAACGCAAATCTTACCTAACCGTAACACTAACACTAAACCTAACGCAATCCAAACCTGAACCCTAACCCTAACCCTAACAATAACCCTAACACAAGCCTATCCCTACACCTAACCCTATGCATACACCTAACCCTAACCCTAACGCAACCTAACGCTAACCCTAACCCTAACCTTAACGCAAATCTAACCCTAAACTTAACGCTAACCATAAAACCCTAACGCTAAACCTAACCCTAACCCTAACCGTAACCCTAAACCTAACGCAAACCTAACCCTAACTCTAACCCTTAACCTAACCCTAACCTTAAAACTAACCTTAACCCTAACCCTAACGCAAACCTACCCCTAACCCTAACGCTAACACTAACCCTAGACATAACCCTAACCATAACTTTAACCGTAACCCTAACCCTAACGGAAACCTAACCCTAACAGTAACCCTAATCCTAACCCAACCCTAACCCTAACCCTAACCCTTTCGCAAACCTAACCCTAACTCTAACCCTAACCCTAACGCAAACCAAACCCTAAACCTAACCGCAACACTAACCCTAACCCTAACGCAAACCTAACCCTAACCCTAACCCTAACTCTAAACGTAACGCAAACCTAACCCTAAATCCTAACCCTAAAACTAACCCTAACCCTAACACATACCTAACCCTAACCCTAACCCTAACGCAACCTAAACTTAACCCTATCCCTAACCCTAACCCTAACACAAGCCTATCCCTAAAACTAACCCTATCCATAAACCTAACCCTAACCCTAAACCTAACCTAACCCTAACCCTAACACTAACCCTAACCCTAACGCAAACCTAACCCTAACCCTAACCCTAACCTTAACGCAAACCTAAACCTAAACTTAACGCTAACCCTAAAACCCTAACGCTAACCCTAACCCTAACCCTATACCCTAGCGCTATCCCTAACCCTAACCCTAACCGTAACCCTAACCCGAACGCAAACCTAACACTAACCCTAACCCTAAACCTAACCCTAACATTAAAACTAACCTTAACCCTAACCCTGACGCAAACCTAACAGTAACCCTAACCCTAACACTAACTCTAGACCTAACCCTAACCATAACCCTAACCGTAATCCTAACCCTAACGCAAACCTAACCCTAACATTAACCCTAACCCAAACCCAACCTTAACACTAACCCTAACCTTAAACCTAACGCAAACCTAAACCTAACCATAACCCTAAAGCTAAACCTAAACTTAAATCTAACCTTAACCCTAACACTAACGCAAACCTAACGCTAATTCTAACTCTCACACTAACCCTAACCCTAAACCCTAACCCTAACTCTAAACCTAACCCTAAACCTAACGCAAACCTAACCGTAACCCTAACCCTAAATCCTAACCCTAACCCTAACTCTAACCCTAACCCTAACACTAACCCTAACACTAAACCTAACGCAAACCTAACCCTAACCCTAACCCTAATCCTAACCCTAACCCTAAACATAAACCTAACCCTAAACCTAACCATAAACCCTAGCCCTATCCCTAACCCTAACCCTAACCCTAACCATAATGGAAACATAACCCTAAATCTAACCCTAACCCTAACGCAAACCTAACCCTTATCCTAACCCTAACCCTAACACAAACCTAACCCTAACACTAACACTAACCCTTATGCAAACCTATCCTTAACACTAACCCTAACCCTAACTTTAACCCTAACGCAAATCTTACCTAACCCTAACACTAACCCTAACCCTAACGCATACCTAACCCTAACCCTAACCCTAACCCTAACGCAATCCAAACCTGAACCCTAACCCTAACCCTAACAATAACCCTAACACAAGCCTATCCCTACACCTAACCCTATGCATACACCTAACCCTAACCCTAACCCTAACTTAAACCTAACCCTAAGCCTAACCCTAACCCAACCCCTAACCCTAACCCTAACGCAACCTAACGCTAACCCTAACCCTAACTTTAACGCAAATCTAACCCTAAACTTAACGCTAACCATAAAACCCTAACGCTAACCCTAACCCTAACCCTAACCGTAACCCTAACCCTAACGCAAACCTAACCCTAACTCTAACCCTTAACCTAACCCTAACCTTAAAACTAACCTTAACCCTAACCCTAACGCAAACCTAACCCTAACACTAACGCTAACACTAACCCTAGACCTTACCCTAACCATAACTTTAACCGTAACCCTAACCCTAACGCAAACCTAACCCTAACAGTAACCCTATCCCTAACCCAACCCTAACCCAAACCCTAACACTTTCGAAAACCTAACCCTAACCCTAACCCTAACCGTAACTCAAACCTAACCCTAAACCTAACCGCAACACTAACCCTAACCCTAACGCAAACCTAACCCTAACCCTAACCCTAAATCTAAACCTAACGCAAACCTAACCCTAAATCCTAACCCTAAAATAACCCTAACCCTAACGCATACCTAACCCTAACCCTAACCCTAACGCAACCTAAACTTAACCCTATCCCTAACCCTAAACCTAACACAAGCCTATCCCTAAAACTAACCCTATCCATTAACCTAACCCTAACCCTAAACCTAACCTAACCCTAACCCTAACCCTAACCCTAACCCTAACGCAAACCTAACCCTAACCCTAACCCTAACCTTAACGCAAACCTAAACCTAAACTTAACGCTAACCCTAAAACCCTAACGCTAACCCTAACCCTAACCCTATACCCTAGCGCTATCCCTAACCCTAACCCTAACGGTAACCCTAACCCGAACGCAAACCTAACCCTAACCCTAACCCTAAACCTAACCCTAACCTTAAAACTAACCTTTACCCTAACCCTGACGCAAACCTAACCGTAACCCTACCCCTAACACTAACCCTAGACCTAACCCTAACCATAACCCTAACTGTAATCCTAACCCTAACGCAAACCTAACCCTAACATTAACCCAAACCAAACCCAACCCTAACCCTAACCCTAACCTTAACCCTATCGCAAACCTAACCCTAACCATAACCCTAAAGCTAAACCTAAACTTAAAACTAACCTTAACCGTAACACTCACGCAAACCTAACGCTAATTCTAACTCTCACACTAACCCTAACCCTAAACCCTAACCGTAACCCTAAACCTAACCCTAAACCTAACGCAAACCTAACCGTAACCCTAACCCTAAATCCTAACCCTAACCCTAACTCTAACCCTAACCCTAACGCAAACCTAACCCTAACACTAAACCTAACCCTAACCCTAACCCTAACCCTAACCCTAACCCTAACGCAAACCTAACCCTAACCCTAACCCTAATCCTAAACCTAACGCAAACCTAACCCTAAATCCTAACCCTAACCCTAACCCTAACGCAAACCTAACCCTAATCCTAACCCTAACCATAACCCTAACGCAAACCTAACCCTAACCCTAACCCTAAACTTAACCCTAACGCAAACATAACCCTAACCGTAACCCTAACCCTAACCCTAACCCTAACTTAAACTTATCCTTAACCGTAACCCAAACGAAAACTTAACCCTAACCCTAACACTAACCCTAACCCTAACCCTAACGCAAACCTAACCCTAACCGTAACCCTAATCCTATCCCTAAACCTAACGCAAAACTCACACTAATTCCTAACCCTAACCCTAACCCTAACCCTAAACTTAACACTAACGCAAACCTAACCCTAAACCTAACCCTAAACCTAATCCTAACCTTAACGCAAACCTAACCGTCACCCTAACCGTAACCCTAACCCTAACGCAAACCAAACCCTAACCTTAACCCTAACCCTAACCACACCCTAACCCTAACCCTAACCCTAACCCTAACGCAAACCTAACCCTAACACTAAGCCTAAATCTAACCCTAAACTTAAAACTAACCTTAACCCTAACCCTAACGCAAACCTAACCCTAACCGTAACTCTAACTCTAACCATAAACCTAAACCCTAACATAACCCTAACCCTAAGCCTAACCCTAACGCAAAGCTAACCGTAACCCTAACCCTAACCTTAAATCTAACCTTAACCCTAACCCTAATGAAAACCTAACACTAACACTAACCCTAACTCTAACCCTAATGCAAACCTAACCCTAAACTTAACCATAACCCTAAACCTAACGCTAACCTAACCCTAAATCCTAACCCTAACCCTAACCCTAAACCTAACCCTAACACAAACCTAACCCTAACCATAAACCTAACACTAAACCTAACCCAAACCATAACCCTAACGCAAACCTAACCCTCACCTTAACCCTAAACCTAACACTAATGCAAACCTAACCCTAACCCTAACCGTAAACCTAACCCTAACCCTAACGCAAACCTAACCGTAACCCTAACCCTAACCCTAACCTTAAAACTTACCCTTAAACCTAACCCTAACGAAAACTTAACCCTAACCCTAACCCTAACCCTAACGCAAACCTAACCCTAACCCTAACACTAACCCTAACCCTAACCCTAAGCCTAACGCAAACCTAACCCGAAATCCTAACCCTAACCTTAACCCTAAACCTAACCGTAACGCAAAACTAACCCTAAACCTAACCCTAACCCTAACCCTAACCCTAATCCTAAACCTAACCCAAACCCTAATCCTAACGCAAACCTAAACCTCACCCTAACCCTAACCTTAACGCAAACCTAACCCTAAACTTAACGCTAACCATAAAACACTAATGCTAACCCTAACCCTAACCCTAACCCTAACCCTAACCCTAACCCAAACCCTAACCCTAAACCCTAGCCCTATCCCTAACCCTAAACATAACCCTAACCCTAACTCTAACGCAAACCTAACCCTAAACCTAACCCTAACCCTAACCTTAAACCCTAACCCTAAACCTAACCCTAACCCTAACGCAAACCTAACCGTAACCCTAACGCTAACACTAACCATAGACCTAACCCTAACCATAACCCTAACCGTAACCCTAACCTTAACGCAAACCTAACCCTAACATTAACCCTAACGCTAACACAACCCTAACCCTAACCCTAACCCTAACGCAAACCTAACCTTAACCCTAATCTAACCCTAACGCAAACCTAACCCTAATCCAAACCCTAAATCTAAATCTATTGCAAACCTAAACCTAAATCCTAACCGTAACACTAACCCTAACACTTACGCATTCCTAACCCTAACCCTAACCCTATCGCAAACCTAAACTTAACCCTATCCCTAACCCTAACACTAACACAAGCCTATCCCTAAACCTAACCCTATCCATAAACCTAACCTTAACCCTAAACCTAACCTAACCCTAACCCAAACCCTAACCCTAACCCTAACGCAAACGTAACCCTAACCCTAACCCTAACCTTAACGCAAACCTAACCCTAAACTTAACGCTCACCCTAAAACCCTAACGCTAACCCTAACCCTAACCATGACCCTAAACCCTAGCGCTTTCCCTAACCCTAACCCTAACCCTAACGCAAACCTAACCGTAACCCTAACCCTAACACTAACCCTAGACCTAACCCTAACCATAACCCTAACCGTAACCCTAAACCTAACGCAACCTAACCCTAACATTAACCCTAACCCTAACCCAACCCTAACCCTAATCCTAACCCTAACCCTAACGCAAACCTAACACTAACCATAACCCTAAAGCTAAACCTAAACTTAAAACTAACCATAACCCTAACCCTAACGCAAACCTAACGCTAACCCTAACTCTTACTCTAACCCTAAACCTAAACCCTAACCCTAACCCTAACCCTATCCTTAAACCCTAACCCTAACCCTAACCCTAACCATAACGCAAACCTACCCGTAAACCTAACCCTAAATCCTAACCCTAACCCTAACCATAACCCTAACACTAACCCTAACGCAAACCTAATCCTAAACTTAACGCTAACCCTAAAACCCTAACGCTAACCCTAACCCTAACCCTAACCCAAACACAAACCTAACCCTAAAAACCTAATGCTAACCCTAAACCTAACCGTAACCCTAATACAAACCTAACCCTAAACATAACCCTAACCCTAACCCTAACCCTAAACCCTAGCCCTATCCATAAACCTAACCCTAACCCTCACCCTAATGGAAACATAACCCTAACCCTAACCCTAAAACTAACGCAAACCTAACCCTAAACCTAACCCTAACCCTAACATTAACCCTAACGTAAACGTAACCGTAACCCTAACCCTAACCCTAACCCTAACCCTAAGACAAACCTAACCCTAACCCTAACCCAAACCCTAACCTTAACCCTAACGCTAACCCTAACCCTAATGCTAACCTAACCATAACCCTAACCCTAACCCTAACCCTAACCCTAACGCAAACCTAAACCTAACCCTAAACCTAACGCAAACCTAACCCTAAATCCTAACCCTAACCCTAACCCTATCCCTAACTCTAAACCTAACACAAACCTAACACTAAATCCTAACCCTAACACTAACCCTAACCCTAACGCATACCTAACCCTAACCCTAACCCTAACGCATACCTAACCTTAACCCTAACCCTAACCCTAACCCTAACACAAGCCTATCCCTAAACCTAACCCTATCCATAAACCTAACCCTAACCCTAACCCTAACCTAACCCTAACCCTAACCCTAACCCTAACCCTAACCCTAACCCTAACGCAAACCTAACCCTAACCCTAACCCTAACCTTAACGCAAACCTAACCCTAAACTTAACGCTAACCATAAAACCCTAACGCTAACCCTAACCCTAACCCTAACCCTAACCCTAACCCTAACCCAAACCCTAACCCTAAACCCTAGCCCTATCCCTAACCCTAACCATAACCGTAACCCTAACCCTAACGCAAACCTAACCCTAACCCAAACCCTAATCCTAACCCTAACCTTAAAACTAACCTTAACCCTAATCCTAACGCAAACCTAACCGTAACCCTAACCCTAACACTAACCCAAGACCTAACCCTAACCATAATTCTAACCGTAACCCTAACCCTAACGCAACCTAAACCTAACATTAACCCTAACCCTAACCCAACCCTAACCCTAACCCTAACACTAACCCTAACGCAAACCTAACCCTAACCATAACCCTAAAGCTAACCCTAAACTTAAAACTAACCTTAACCCTAACCCTAACGCAAACCTAACCCTAACCCTAACACTAACCCTAACACTAAACCTAACGCCAACCTAACCCTAACCCTAAACCTAATCCTAACCCTAACCCTAAACATAACCCTAACCCTAACCCTAACCCTAAACCCTAGCCCTATCCCTAACCCTAACCCTAACCCTAACCCTAATGGAAACATAACCCTCACCCTAACCCTAAAACTAACGCAAACCTAACCCTAAACCTAACCATAACCCTAACCCTAACCCTAACGCAAACCTAACCCTAACCCTAACCCTAACCCTAACACAAACCTAACCCTAACCCTAACACTAACCCTTATGCAAACCTATCCTTAACCCTAACCCTAACCCTAACTTTAACCCTAACGCAAATCTTACCTAACCGTAACACTAACACTAAACCTAACGCAATCCAAACCTGAACCCTAACCCTAACCCTAACAATAACCCTAACACAAGCCTATCCCTACACCTAACCCTATGCATACACCTAACCCTAACCCTAACGCAACCTAACGCTAACCCTAACCCTAACCTTAACGCAAATCTAACCCTAAACTTAACGCTAACCATAAAACCCTAACGCTAAACCTAACCCTAACGCTAACCGTAACCCTAAACCTAACGCAAACCTAACCCTAACTCTAACCCTTAACCTAACCCTAACCTTAAAACTAACCTTAACCCTAACCCTAACGCAAACCTACCCCTAACCCTAACGCTAACACTAACCCTAGACATAACCCTAACCATAACTTTAACCGTAACCCTAACCCTAACGGAAACCTAACCCTAACAGTAACCCTAATCCTAACCCAACCCTAACCCTAACCCTAACCCTTTCGCAAACCTAACCCTAACTCTAACCCTAACCCTAACGCAAACCAAACCCTAAACCTAACCGCAACACTAACCCTAACCCTAACGCAAACCTAACCCTAACCCTAACCCTAACTCTAAACGTAACGCAAACCTAACCCTAAATCCTAACCCTAAAACTAACCCTAACCCTAACACATACCTAACCCTAACCCTAACCCTAACGCAACCTAAACTTAACCCTATCCCTAACCCTAACCCTAACACAAGCCTATCCCTAAAACTAACCCTATCCATAAACCTAACCCTAACCCTAAACCTAACCTAACCCTAACCCTAACACTAACCCTAACCCTAACGCAAACCTAACCCTAACCCTAACCCTAACCTTAACGCAAACCTAAACCTAAACTTAACGCTAACCCTAAAACCCTAACGCTAACCCTAACCCTAACCCTATACCCTAGCGCTATCCCTAACCCTAACCCTAACCGTAACCCTAACCCGAACGCAAACCTAACACTAACCCTAACCCTAAACCTAACCCTAACATTAAAACTAACCTTAACCCTAACCCTGACGCAAACCTAACAGTAACCCTAACCCTAACACTAACTCTAGACCTAACCCTAACCATAACCCTAACCGTAATCCTAACCCTAACGCAAACCTAACCCTAACATTAACCCTAACCCAAACCCAACCTTAACACTAACCCTAACCTTAAACCTAACGCAAACCTAAACCTAACCATAACCCTAAAGCTAAACCTAAACTTAAATCTAACCTTAACCCTAACACTAACGCAAACCTAACGCTAATTCTAACTCTCACACTAACCCTAACCCTAAACCCTAACCCTAACTCTAAACCTAACCCTAAACCTAACGCAAACCTAACCGTAACCCTAACACTAAATCCTAACCCTAACCCTAACTCTAACCCTAACCCTAACACTAACCCTAACACTAAACCTAACGCGAACCTAACCCTAACCCTAACCCTAATCCTAACCCTAACCCTAAACATAAACCTAACCCTAAACCTAACCATAAACCCTAGCCCTATCCCTAACCCTAACCCTAAACCTAACCCTAATGGAAACATAACCCTAAATCTAACCCTAACCCTAACGCAAACCTAACCCTTATCCTAACCCTAACCCTAACACAAACCTAACCCTAACACTAACACTAACCCTTATGCAAACCTATCCTTAACACTAACCCTAACCCTAACTTTAACCCTAACGCAAATCTTACCTAACCCTAACACTAACCCTAACCCTAACGCATACCTAACCCTAACCCTAACCCTAACCCTAACGCAATCCAAACCTGAACCCTAACCCTAACCCTAACAATAACCCTAACACAAGCCTATCCCTACACCTAACCCTATGCATACACCTAACCCTAACCCTAACCCTAACTTAAACCTAACCCTAAGCCTAACCCTAACCCAACCCCTAACCCTAACCCTAACGCAACCTAACGCTAACCCTAACCCTAACTTTAACGCAAATCTAACCCTAAACTTAACGCTAACCATAAAACCCTAACGCTAACCCTAACCCTAACCCTAACCGTAACCCTAACCCTAACGCAAACCTAACCATAACTCTAACCCTTAACCTAACCCTAACCTTAAAACTAACCTTAACCCTAACCCTAACGCAAACCTAACCCTAACACTAACGCTAACACTAACCCTAGACCTTACCCTAACCATAACTTTAACCGTAACCCTAACCCTAACGCAAACCTAACCCTAACAGTAACCCTATCCCTAACCCAACCCTAACCCAAACCCTAACACTTTCGAAAACCTAACCCTAACCCTAACCCTAACCGTAACTCAAACCTAACCCTAAACCTAACCGCAACACTAACCGTAACCCTAACGCAAACCTAACCCTAACCCTAACCCTAAATCTAAACCTAACGCAAACCTAACCCTAAATCCTAACCCTAAAACTAACCCTAACCCTAACGCATACCTAACCCTAACCCTAACCCTAACGCAACCTAAACTTAACCCTATCCCTAACCCTAAACCTAACACAAGCCTATCCCTAAAACTAACCCTATCCATTAACCTAACCCTAACCCTAAACCTAACCTAACCCTAACCCTAACCCTAACCCTAACCCTAACGCAAACCTAACCCTAACCCTAACCCTAACCTTAACGCAAACCTAAACCTAAACTTAACGCTAACCCTAAAACCCTAACGCTAACCCTAACCCTAACCCTATACCCTAGCGCTATCCCTAACCCTAACCCTAACGGTAACCCTAACCCGAACGCAAACCTAACCCTAACCCTAACCCTAAACCTAACCCTAACCTTAAAACTAACCTTTACCCTAACCCTGACGCAAACCTAACCGTAACCCTACCCCTAACACTAACCCTAGACCTAACCCTAACCATAACCCTAACCGTAATCCTAACCCTAACGCAAACCTAACCCTAACATTAACCCAAACCAAACCCAACCCTAACCCTAACCCTAACCTTAACCCTATCGCAAACCTAACGCTAACCATAACCCTAAAGCTAAACCTAAACTTAAAACTAACCTTAACCGTAACACTCACGCAAACCTAACGCTAATTCTAACTCTCACACTAACCCTAACCCTAAACCCTAACCGTAACCCTAAACCTAACCCTAAACCTAACGCAAACCTAACCGTAACCCTAACCCTAAATCCTAACCCTAACCCTAACTCTAACCCTAACCCTAACGCAAACCTAACCCTAACACTAAACCTAACCCTAACCCTAACCCTAACCCTAACCCTAACCCTAACGCAAACCTAACCCTAACCCTAACCCTAATCCTAAACCTAACGCAAACCTAACCCTAAATCCTAACCCTAACCCTAACCCTAACGCAAACCTAACCCTAATCCTAACCCTAACCATAACCCTAACGCAAACCTAACCCTAACCTTAACCCTAACCCTAAACCTAACGCAAACCTAACCCTAAATCCTAACCCTAAACCTAACCCTAATGCAAACCTAACCCTAAACCTAACCCTAACCCTAACCCTAACCCTAACGCAAACCTAACCCTAAACGTAACCCTAACCCTAACCTTATACCCTAACCCTAACCCTAACCCTAACCCTAACGCAAACCTAACCGTAACCCTAACGCTAACACTAACCCTAGACCTAACCCTAACCGTAACCCTAACCGTAACCCTAACCTTAACGCAAACTTAACCCTAACATTAACCCTAACCCTAACCCAAACCTAAGCCTAACCCTAACCCTAACGCAAACCTAACCTTAACCCTAACCCTAACCCTAACGCAAACCTAACCCTAAACCTAACCGTAATACTAACCCTAACCCTAACGCATACCTAACCCTAATCCTAACCCTACATCTAAATCTATTGCAAACCTAACCCTAAATCCTAACCCTAACACTAACCCTAACACTAACGCAAACCTAAACTTTACCCTATCCCTAACCCTAACACTAACACAAGCCTATCCCTAAACCTAACCCTATCCATAAACCTAACCTTAAACCTAAACCTAACCTAACCCTAACCCTAACACTAACCCTAACCCTAACGCAAACGTAACCCTAACCCTAACCCTAACCTTAACGCAAACCGAACCCTAAACTTAACGCTCACCCTAAAACCCTAACGCTAACCCTAACCCTAACCATGACCCTAAACCCTAGCGCTATCCCTAACCCTAACCCTAACCCTAACGCAAACCTAACCCTAACCATAACCCTAAAGCTAAACCTAAACTTAAAACTAACCATAAACCTAACCCTAACGCAAACCTAACGCTAACCCTAACTCTCACTCTAAACCTAACCCTAAACCCTAACCCTAACCCTAACCCTATCCTTAAACCCTAACCCTAACCCTAACCCTAACCCTAACGCAAACCTACCCTTAAACCTAACCCTAAATCCTAACCCTAACCCTAACCATAACCCTAACCCTAACCCTAACGCAAACCTAATCCTAACTTAACGCTAACCCTAAAACCCTAACGCTAACCCTAACCCTAACTCTAACCCAAATACAAACCTAACACTAAAACCCTAACGCTAACCCTAACCCTAACCGTAACCCTAATACAAACCTAAACCTAAACATAACCCTAACCCTAACCCTAACCCTAAACCCTAGCCCTATCAATAAACCTAACCCTAACCCTAACCCTAATGGAAACATAACCCTAACCCTAACCCTAAAACTAACGCAAACCTAACCCTAAACCTAACCCTAACCCTAACACTAACCCTAACGTAAACGTAACCGTAACCCTAACCCTAACCCTAACCCTAACTCTAAGACAAACCTAACGCTAACCCTAACCCAAACCCTAACCTTAACCCTAACGCTAACCCTAACCCTAATGCAAACCTAACCCTAACCCTAACCCTAACCCTAACCCTAACCCTAACGCAAACCTAAACCTAACCCTAAACCTAACGCAAACCTAACCCTAAATCCTAACCCTAACACTAACCCTAACCCTAACGCATACCTAACCCTAACCCTAACCCTAACGCATACCTAACCTTAACCCTAACCCTAACCCTAACCCTAACACAAGCCTATCCCTAAACCTAACCCTATCCATAAACCTAACCCTAACCCTAACCCTAACCTAACCCTAACCCTAACCCTAACCCTAACCCTAACCCTAACGCAAACCTAACCCTAACCCTAACCCTAACCTTAACGCAAACCTAACCCTAAACTTAACGCTAACCATAAAACCCTAACGCTAACCCTAACCCTAACCCTAACCCTAACCCTAACCCTAACCCAAACCCTAACCCTAAACCCTAGCCCTATCCCTAACCCTAACCATAACCGTAACCCTAACCCTAACGCAAACCTAACCCTAACCCTAACCATAATCCTAACCCTAACCTTAAAACTAACCTTAACCCTAATCCTAACGCAAACCAAAACGTAACCCTAACCCTAACACTAACCCTAGACCTAACCCTAACCATAACTCTAACCGTAACCCTAACCCTAACGCAAACCTAACCCTAACATTAACCCTAACCCTAACCCAACCCTAACCCTAACCCTAACACTAACCCTAACGCAAACCTAACCCTAACCATAACCCTAAAGCTAACCCTAAACTTAAAACTAACCTTAACCCTAACCCTAACGCAAACCTAACCCTAACCCTAACACTAACCCTAACACTAAACCTAACGCCAACCTAACCCTAACCCTAACCCTAATCCTAACCCTAACCCTAAACATAACCCTAACCCTAACCCTAACCCTAAACCCTAGCCCTATCCCTAACCCTAACCCTAATGGAAACATAACCCTAACCCTAACCCTAAAACTAACGCAAACCTAACCCTAAACCTAAACCTAACCCTAACACTAACCCTAACGTAAACGTAACCGTAACCCTAACCCTAACCCTAACCCTAACCCTAAGACAAACCTAACCCTAACCCTAACCGAAACCCTAACCTTAACCCTAACGCTAACCCTAAACCTAATGCAAACCTAACCCTATCCCTAACCCTAACCCTAACCCTAACCTTAACGCAAACCGAACCCTAAACTTAACGCTCACCCTAAAACCCTAACGCTAACCCTAACCCTAACCATGACCCTAAACCCTAGCGCTATCCCTAACCCTAACCCTAACCCTAACGCAAACCTAACCCTAACCATAACCCTAAAGCTAAACCTAAACTTAAAACTAACCATAAACCTAACCCTAACGCAAACCTAACGCTAACCCTAACTCTCACTCTAAACCTAACCCTAAACCCTAACCCTAACCCTAACCCTATCCTTAAACCCTAACCCTAACCCTAACCCTAACCCTAACGCAAACCTACCCTTAAACCTAACCCTAAATCCTAACCCTAACCCTAACCATAACCCTAACCCTAACCCTAACGCAAACCTAATCCTAACTTAACGCTAACCCTAAAACCCTAACGCTAACCCTAACCCTAACTCTAACCCAAATACAAACCTAACACTAAAACCCTAACGCTAACCCTAACCCTAACCGTAACCCTAATACAAACCTAAACCTAAACATAACCCTAACCCTAACCCTAACCCTAAACCCTAGCCCTATCAATAAACCTAACCCTAACCCTAACCCTAATGGAAACATAACCCTAACCCTAACCCTAAAACTAACGCAAACCTAACCCTAAACCTAACCCTAACCCTAACACTAACCCTAACGTAAACGTAACCGTAACCCTAACCCTAACCCTAACCCTAACTCTAAGACAAACCTAACGCTAACCCTAACCCAAACCCTAACCTTAACCCTAACGCTAACCCTAACCCTAATGCAAACCTAACCCTAACCCTAACCCAAACCCTAACCCTAACCCTAACGCAAACCTAAACCTAACCCTAAACCTAACGCAAACCTAACCCTAAATCCTAACCCTAACACTAACCCTAACCCTAACGCATACCTAACCCTAACCCTAACCCTAACGCATACCTAACCTTAACCCTAACCCTAACCCTAACCCTAACACAAGCCTATCCCTAAACCTAACCCTATCCATAAACCTAACCCTAACCCTAACCCTAACCTAACCCTAACCCTAACCCTAACCCTAACCCTAACCCTAACGCAAACCTAACCCTAACCCTAACCCTAACCTTAACGCAAACCTAACCCTAAACTTAACGCTAACCATAAAACCCTAACGCTAACCCTAACCCTAACCCTAACCCTAACCCTAACCCTAACCCAAACCCTAACCCTAAACCCTAGCCCTATCCCTAACCCTAACCATAACCGTAACCCTAACCCTAACGCAAACCTAACCCTAACCCTAACCATAATCCTAACCCTAACCTTAAAACTAACCTTAACCCTAATCCTAACGCAAACCAAAACGTAACCCTAACCCTAACACTAACCCTAGACCTAACCCTAACCATAACTCTAACCGTAACCCTAACCCTAACGCAAACCTAACCCTAACATTAACCCTAACCCTAACCCAACCCTAACCCTAACCCTAACACTAACCCTAACGCAAACCTAACCCTAACCATAACCCTAAAGCTAACCCTAAACTTAAAACTAACCTTAACCCTAACCCTAACGCAAACCTAACCCTAACCCTAACACTAACCCTAACACTAAACCTAACGCCAACCTAACCCTAACCCTAACCCTAATCCTAACCCTAACCCTAAACATAACCCTAACCCTAACCCTAACCCTAAACCCTAGCCCTATCCCTAACCCTAACCCTAACCCTAACCCTAACCCTAATGGAAACATAACCCTAACCCTAACCCTAAAACTAACGCAAACCTAACCCTAAACCTAAACCTAACCCTAACACTAACCCTAACGTAAACGTAACCGTAACCCTAACCCTAACCCTAACCCTAACCCTAAGACAAACCTAACCCTAACCCTAACCGAAACCCTAACCTTAACCCTAACGCTAACCCTAAACCTAATGCAAACCTAACCCTATCCCTAACCCTAACCCTAACCCTAACCCTAACGCAAACCTAACCCTAACCCTAAACCTAACGCAAACCTCACCCTAAATCCTAACCCTAACCCTAACCCTAACGCAAACCTAACCCTAACCCTAAACCTCACGCAAACCTAACCCTAAATCCTAACCCTAACCCTAACCCTAACCCTAACGCAAACCTACCCTAAACCTAACCCTAACCCTAAGCCTAACCCTAACCCTAACACAAACCTAACCCTAACCCTAACACTAACCCTTATGCAAACCTATCCTTAACCCTAACCCTAACCCTAACTTTAACCCTAACGCAAATCTTACCTAACCCTAACACTAACCCTAACCCTAACGCATACCTAACCCTAACCCTAACCCTAACCCTAACGCAATCCAAACCTGAACCCTAACCCTAACCCTAACAATAACCCTAACACAAGCCTATCCCTACACCTAACCCTATGCATACACCTAACACTAACCCTAACCCTAACTTAAACCTAACCCTAAGCCTAACCCTAACCCAAACCCTAACCCTAACCCTAACGCAACCTAACGCTAACACTAACCCTAACCTTAAGGCAAATCTAACCCTAAACTTAACGCTAACCATAAAACCCTAACGCTAACCCTAACCCTAACCCTAACCGTAACCCTAACCCTAACGCAAACCTAACCCTAACTCTAACCCTTAACCTAACCCTAACCTTAAAACTAACCTTAACCCTAACCCTAACGCAAACCTAACCCTAACCCTAACGCTAACACTAACACTAGACCTAACCCTAACCATAACCCTAACCGTAACACTAACCCTAACGCAAACCTAACCCTAACAGTAACCCTAACCCTAACCCAACCATAACCCTAACCCTAACCCTATCGCAAACCTAACCCTAACCCTAACCCTAACCCTAACGCAAACCTAACCCTAAATCCTAACCCTAAAACTAACCCTAACACTAACGCATACCTAACCCTAACCCTAACCCTAACGCAACCTAAACTTAACCCTATCCCTAACCCTAACTCTAACACAAGTCTATCCCTAAAACTAACCCTATCCATAAACCTAACCCTAAACGTAAACCTAACCTAACCCTAACCCTAACACTAACCCTAACCCTAACGCACACCTAACCCTAACCCTAACCTTTACGCAAACCTAAACCTAAACTTAACGCTAACCCTAAAACCCTAACGCTAACACTAACCCTAACCCTAAACCCTAGCGCTATCCCTAACCCTAACCCTAACCGTAACCCTAACCCGAACGCAAACCTAACCCTAACCCTAACCCTAAACCTAACCCTAACTTAAACCTAACCTTAACCCTAACCCTGACGCAAACCTAACCGTAACCCTAACCCTAACACTAACCCTAGACCTAACCCTAACCATAACCCTAACCGTAATCCTAACCCTAACGCAAACCTAACCCTAACATTAACCCTAACCCAAACCCAACCCTAACCCTAACCCTAACCTTAACCCTAACGCAAACCTAACCCTAACCATAACCCTAAAGCTAAACCTAAACTTAAAACTAACCTTAACCCTAACACTAACGCAAACCTAACGCTAATTCTAACTCTCACTCTAACCCTAACCCTAAACCCTAACCCTAACCCTAAACCTAACCCTAAACCTAACGCAAACCTAACCGTAACCCTAACACTAAATCCTAACCCTAACCCTAACTCTAACCCTAACCCTAACGCAAACCTAACCCTAACACTAAACCTAACCCTAACCCTAACCCTAACCCTATCCTTAAACCCTAACCCTAACCCTAACCCTAACCCTAACGCAAACCTACCCTTAAACCTAACCCTAAATCCTAACCCTAACCCTAACCATAACCCTAACCCTAACCCTAACGCAAACCTAATCCTAACTTAACGCTAACCCTAAAACCCTAACGCTAACCCTAACCCTAACTCTAACCCAAATACAAACCTAACACTAAAACCCTAACGCTAACCCTAACCCTAACCGTAACCCTAATACAAACCTAAACCTAAACATAACCCTAACCCTAACCCTAACCCTAAACCCTAGCCCTATCAATAAACCTAACCCTAACCCTAACCCTAATGGAAACATAACCCTAACCCTAACCCTAAAACTAACGCAAACCTAACCCTAAACCTAACCCTAACCCTAACACTAACCCTAACGTAAACGTAACCGTAACCCTAACCCTAACCCTAACCCTAACTCTAAGACAAACCTAACGCTAACCCTAACCCAAACCCTAACCTTAACCCTAACGCTAACCCTAACCCTAATGCAAACCTAACCCTAACCCTAACCCTAACCCTAACCCTAACCCTAACGCAAACCTAAACCTAACCCTAAACCTAACGCAAACCTAACCCTAAATCCTAACCCTAACACTAACCCTAACCCTAACGCATACCTAACCCTAACCCTAACCCTAACGCATACCTAACCTTAACCCTAACCCTAACCCTAACCCTAACACAAGCCTATCCCTAAACCTAACCCTATCCATAAACCTAACCCTAACCCTAACCCTAACCTAACCCTAACCCTAACCCTAACCCTAACCCTAACCCTAACGCAAACCTAACCCTAACCCTAACCCTAACCTTAACGCAAACCTAACCCTAAACTTAACGCTAACCATAAAACCCTAACGCTAACCCTAACCCTAACCCTAACCCTAACCCTAACCCTAACCCAAACCCTAACCCTAAACCCTAGCCCTATCCCTAACCCTAACCATAACCGTAACCCTAACCCTAACGCAAACCTAACCCTAACCCTAACCATAATCCTAACCCTAACCTTAAAACTAACCTTAACCCTAATCCTAACGCAAACCAAAACGTAACCCTAACCCTAACACTAACCCTAGACCTAACCCTAACCATAACTCTAACCGTAACCCTAACCCTAACGCAAACCTAACCCTAACATTAACCCTAACCCTAACCCAACCCTAACCCTAACCCTAACACTAACCCTAACGCAAACCTAACCCTAACCATAACCCTAAAGCTAACCCTAAACTTAAAACTAACCTTAACCCTAACCCTAACGCAAACCTAACCCTAACCCTAACACTAACCCTAACACTAAACCTAACGCCAACCTAACCCTAACCCTAACCCTAATCCTAACCCTAACCCTAAACATAACCCTAACCCTAACCCTAACCCTAAACCCTAGCCCTATCCCTAACCCTAACCCTAACCCTAACCCTAACCCTAATGGAAACATAACCCTAACCCTAACCCTAAAACTAACGCAAACCTAACCCTAAACCTAAACCTAACCCTAACACTAACCCTAACGTAAACGTAACCGTAACCCTAACCCTAACCCTAACCCTAACCCTAAGACAAACCTAACCCTAACCCTAACCGAAACCCTAACCTTAACCCTAACGCTAACCCTAAACCTAATGCAAACCTAACCCTATCCCTAACCCTAACCCTAACCCTAACCCTAACGCAAACCTAACCCTAACCCTAAACCTAACGCAAACCTCACCCTAAATCCTAACCCTAACCCTAACCCTAACGCAAACCTAACCCTAACCCTAAACCTCACGCAAACCTAACCCTAAATCCTAACCCTAACCCTAACCCTAACCCTAACGCAAACCTACCCTAAACCTAACCCTAACCCTAAGCCTAACCCTAACCCTAACACAAACCTAACCCTAACCCTAACACTAACCCTTATGCAAACCTATCCTTAACCCTAACCCTAACCCTAACTTTAACCCTAACGCAAATCTTACCTAACCCTAACACTAACCCTAACCCTAACGCATACCTAACCCTAACCCTAACCCTAACCCTAACGCAATCCAAACCTGAACCCTAACCCTAACCCTAACAATAACCCTAACACAAGCCTATCCCTACACCTAACCCTATGCATACACCTAACACTAACCCTAACCCTAACTTAAACCTAACCCTAAGCCTAACCCTAACCCAAACCCTAACCCTAACCCTAACGCAACCTAACGCTAACACTAACCCTAACCTTAAGGCAAATCTAACCCTAAACTTAACGCTAACCATAAAACCCTAACGCTAACCCTAACCCTAACCCTAACCGTAACCCTAACCCTAACGCAAACCTAACCCTAACTCTAACCCTTAACCTAACCCTAACCTGAAAACTAACCTTAACCCTAACCCTAACGCAAACCTAACCCTAACCCTAACGCTAACACTAACACTAGACCTAACCCTAACCATAACCCTAACCGTAACACTAACCCTAACGCAAACCTAACCCTAACAGTAACCCTAACCCTAACCCAACCATAACCCTAACCCTAACCCTATCGCAAACCTAACCCTAACCCTAACCCTAACCCTAACGCAAACCTAACCCTAAATCCTAACCCTAAAACTAACCCTAACACTAACGCATACCTAACCCTAACCCTAACCCTAACGCAACCTAAACTTAACCCTATCCCTAACCCTAACTCTAACACAAGTCTATCCCTAAAACTAACCCTATCCATAAACCTAACCCTAAACGTAAACCTAACCTAACCCTAACCCTAACACTAACCCTAACCCTAACGCACACCTAACCCTAACCCTAACCTTTACGCAAACCTAAACCTAAACTTAACGCTAACCCTAAAACCCTAACGCTAACACTAACCCTAACCCTAAACCCTAGCGCTATCCCTAACCCTAACCCTAACCGTAACCCTAACCCGAACGCAAACCTAACCCTAACCCTAACCCTAAACCTAACCCTAACTTAAACCTAACCTTAACCCTAACCCTGACGCAAACCTAACCGTAACCCTAACCCTAACACTAACCCTAGACCTAACCCTAACCATAACCCTAACCGTAATCCTAACCCTAACGCAAACCTAACCCTAACATTAACCCTAACCCAAACCCAACCCTAACCCTAACCCTAACCTTAACCCTAACGCAAACCTAACCCTAACCATAACCCTAAAGCTAAACCTAAACTTAAAACTAACCTTAACCCTAACACTAACGCAAACCTAACGCTAATTCTAACTCTCACTCTAACCCTAACCCTAAACCCTAACCCTAACCCTAAACCTAACCCTAAACCTAACGCAAACCTAACCGTAACCCTAACACTAAATCCTAACCCTAACCCTAACTCTAACCCTAACCCTAACGCAAACCTAACCCTAACACTAAACCTAACCCTAACCCTAACCCTAACCCTAACCCTAACCCTAACCCTAACGCAAACCTAACCCTAACCCTAACACTAACCCTAAACCTAACGCAAACCTAACCCTAAATCCTAACCCTAACCCTAACCCTAACGCAAACCTAACCCTAATCCTAACCCTAACCATAACCCTAACGCAAACCTAACCCTAACCTTAACCCTAACCCTAAACCTAACGCAAACCTAACCCTAAATCCTAACCCTAACCCTAACCCTAATGCAAACCTAACCCTAAACCTAACCCTAACCCTAACCCTAACCTTAAACCCTAACCCTAACCCTAACCCTAACCCTAACGCAAACCTAACCGTAACCCTAACGCTAACACTAACCCTAGACATAACCCTAACCATAACCCTAACCGTAACACTAACCTTAACGCAAACTTAACCCTAACATTAACCCTAACCCTAACCCAACCCTAACCCTAACCCTAACCCTAACGCAAACCTAACCTTAAGACTAACCCTAACCCTAACGCAAACCTAACCCTAAACCTAACCGTAATACTAAGCCTAACCCTAACGAATACCTAACCCTAATCCTAACCCTAACTCTAAATCTATTGCAAACCTAACCCTAAATCCTAACCCTAACACTAACCCTAACCCTTACGCATACCTAACCCTAACCCTAACCCTAACGCAAACCTAAACTTAACCCTATCCCTAACCCTAACACTAACACAAGCCTATCCCTAAACCTAAACCTCTCCATAAACCTAACCTTAAACCTAAACCTAACCTAACCCTAACCCTAACCCTAACGCAAACGTAACCCTAAACCTAACCCTAACCTTCACGCAAACCTAACCCTAAACTTAACGCTCATCCTAAAACCCTAACGCTAACCCTAACCCTAACCATGACCCTAAACCCTAGCGCTATCGCTAACCCTAACCCTAACCCTAACGCAAACTTAACCCTAACCCTAACCTTAAACCTAACCCTAACCTTAAAATTAACCTTAACCCTAACCCTGACGCAAACCTAACCGTAACCCTAACCCTAACACTAACCCTAGACCTAACACTAACCATAACCCTAACCGTAACCCTAACCCTAACGCAACCTAACCCTAACATTAAACCTAACCCTAACCCAACCCTAAACCTAACCCTAACCCTAACCCTAACGTAAAACTAACCCTAACCATAACCCTAAAGCTAAACCGAAACTTAAAACTAACCATAAACCTAACCCTAACGCAAACCTAACGCTAACCCTAACTCTCACTCTAAACCTAACCCTAAACCCTAACCCTAACCCTAACCCTATCCTTAAACCCTAACCCTAACCCTAACCCTAACCCTAACGCAAACTTACCCGTAAACCTATCCCTAACCCTAACCATAACCCTAACCCTAACCCTAACGCAAACCTAATCCTAAACTTAACGCTAACCCTAAAAGCCTAACGCTAACCCTAACCCTAACCCTAACCCAAATACAAACCTAACCCTAAAACCCTAACGCTAACCCTAACCCTAACCGTAACCCTAATACAAACCAAACCCTAAACATAACCCTAACCCTAACCCTAACCCTAAACCCTAGCCCTAGCCCTAAACCTAACCCTAACCCTAACCCTAATGGAAACATAACCCTAACCCTAACCCTAAAATTAACGCAAACCTAACCCTAAACCTAACCCTAACCCTAACACTAACCCTAACGTAAACGTAACCGTAACCCTAACCCTAACCCTAACCCTAACCCTAACCAAACCCTAACCTTAACCCTAACGCTAACCCTAACCCTAATGCAAACCTAACCCTAACCCTAACCCTAACCCTAACCCTAACCCTAACGCAAACCTAACCCAAAACCTAAACCTAACGCAAACCTAACCCTAAATCCTAACCCTAACCCTAACCCTAACCCTAACGCAAACCTAACCCTAACCCTAAACCTCACGCAAACCTAACCCTAAACCTAACCGTAACACTAACCCTAACCCTAACGCAAACCTAACCCTAACCCTAACCCTAACTATAAACCTAACGCAAACCTAACACTAAATCCTAACCCTAACACTAACCCTAACCCTAACGCATACCTAACCCTAACCCTAACCCTAACGCATACCTAACCTTAACCCTAACCCTAACCCTAACCCTAACACAAGCCTATCCCTAAACCTAACCCTATCCATAAACCTAACCCTAACCCTAACCCTAACCTAACCCTAACCCTAACCCTAACCCTAATCCTAACCCTAAAACTAACGCAAACCTAACCCTAATCCTAACCCTAACCTTAACGCAAACAAAACCCTAAACTTAACGCTAACCATAAAAACCTAACGCTAACCCTAAACCTAACCCTAACCCTAACCCTAACCCTAACCCAAACCCTAACCCTAAACCTTAGCCCTATCCCTAACCCTAACCATAACCGTAACCCTAACCCTAACGCAAACCTAACCCTAACCCTAACCCTAATCCTAACCCTAACATTAAAACTAACCTTAACCCTAATCCTAACGCAAACCTAAACGTAACCCTAACCCTAACACTAACCCTAGACCTAACCCTAACCATAACTCTAACCGTAACCTAACCCTAACGCAAACCTAACCCTAACATTAACCCTAACCCTAACCCAACCCTAACCCTAACCCTAACACTAACCCTAACGCAAACCTAACCCTAACCATAACCCTAAAGCTAACCCTAAACTTAAAACTAACCTTAACCCTAACCCTAACGCAAACCTAACCCTAACCTTAACACTAACCCTAACACTAAACCTAACGCCAACCTAACCCTAACCCTAACCCTAATCCTAACCCTAACCCTAAACATAACCCTAACCCTAACCCTAACCCTAAACCCTAGCCCTATCCCTAACCCTAACCCTAATGGAAACATAACCCTAACCCTAACCCTAAAACTAACGCAAACCTAACCCTAAACCTAACCCTAACCCTAACACTAACCCTAACGTAAACGTAACCGTAACCCTAACCCTAACCCTAACCCTAACCCTAAGACAAACCTAACCCTAACCCTAACCCAAACCCTAACCTTAACCCTAACGCTAACCCTAACCCTAATGCAAACCTAACACTATCCCTAACCCTAACCCTAACCCTAACCGTAACGCAAACCTAACCCTAACCCTAAACCTAACGCAAACCTAACCCTAAATCCTAACCCTAACCTTAACCCTAACGCAAACCTAACCCTAACCCTAAACCTCACTCAAACCTAACCCTAAATCCTAACCCTAACCCTAACCCTAACGCAAACCTACCCTAAACCTAACCATAACCCTAACCCTAACCCTAACGCAAACCTAACCCTAACCCTAACCCTAACCCTAACACAAACCTAACCCTAACCCTAACACTAACCCTTATGCAAACCTATCCTTAACCCTAACCCAAACCCTAACTTTAACCCTAACGCAAATCTTACCTAACCATAACACTAACCCTAACCCTAACGCATACCTAACCCTAATCCTAACCCTAACCCTAACGCAATCCAAACCTGAACCCTAACCCTAACCCTAACAATAACCCTAACACAAGCCTATCCCTACACCTAACCCTATGCATACACCTAACACTAACCCTAACCCTAACTTAAACCTAACCCTAAGCCTAACCCTAACCCAACCCCTAATCCTAACCCTAACGCAACCTAACGCTAACCCTAACCTTAAACTTATCGCAAATCTAACCCTAAACTTAACGCTAACAATAAAACCCTAACGCTAACCCTAACCCTAACCCTAACCGTAACCCTAACCCTAACGCAAACCTAACCCTAACTCTAACCCTTAACCTAACCCTAACCTTAAAACTAACCTTAACCCTAACCCTACCGCAAACCTAACCCTAACCCTAACGCTAACACTAACACTAGACCTAACCCTAACTATAACCCTAACCGTAACCCTAACCCTAACGCAAACCTAACCCTAACAGTAACCCTAACCCTAACCCAACCATAACCCTAACCCTAACCCTATCGCAAACCTAATCCTAACCCTAACCCTAACCCTAACGCAAACCTAACCCTAAATCTAACCGCAACACTAACCCTAACCCTAACGCAAACCTAACCATAACCCTAACCCTAACTCTAAACCTAACGCAAACCTAACCCTAAATCCTAACCCTAAAACTAACCCTAACCCTAACGCATACCTAACCCTAACCCTAACCCTAACGCAACCTAAACTTAACCCTATCCCTAACCCTAACTCTAACACAAGCTTATCCCTAAAACTAACCCTATCTATAAACCTAACCCTAACCCTAAACCTAACCTAACCCTAACCCTAACACTAACCCTAACCCTAACGCACACCTAAACCTAACCCTAACCCTAACCTTAACGCAAACCTAAACCCCTAACGCTAACCCTAACCCTAAACCTAAACCCTAGCGCTATCCCTAACCATAACGCTAACCGTAACCCTAACCCGAACGCAAACCTAACCCTAACCCTAACCCTAAACCTAACCCTAACCTTAAACCTAACCTTAACCCTAACCCTGACGCAAACCTAACCGTAACCCTAACCCTAACACTAACCCTAGACCTAACCCTAACCATAACCCTAACCGTAATCCTAACCCTAACGCAAACCTAACCCTAACATTAACCCTAACCCAAACCCAACCCTAACCCTAACCCTAACCTTAACCCTAACGCAAACCTAACCCTAACCATAACCCTAAAGCTAAACCTAAACTTAAAACTAACCTTAACCCTAACACTAACGCAAACCTAACGCTAATTCTAACTCTCACTCTAACCCTAACCCTAAACCCTAACCCTAACCCTAAACCTAACCCTAAACCTAACCAAACCTAACCGTAACCCTAACCCTAAATCCTAACCCTAACCCTAACTCTAACCCTAACCCTAACGCAAACCTAACCCTAAAACTAAACCTAACCCTAACCCTAACCCTAAACCTAACCCTAACCCTAACCCTAACGCAAACCTAACGCTAACCCTAACCCTAACCCTAAACCTAACGCAAACCTAACCCTAAATCCTAACCCTAACCCTAACCCTAACGCAAACCTAACCCTAATCCTAACCCTAACCATAACCCTAACGCAAACCTAACCCTAACCTTAACCCTAACCCTAAACCTAACGCAAACCTAACACTAAATCCTAACCCTAACCCTAACCCTAATGCAAACCTAAGCCTAAACCTAACCCTAACCCTAACCCTAACCCTAACGCAAACCTAACCATAAACCTAACCCTAACCCTAACCTTAAACCCTAACCCTAACCCTAACCCTAACCCTAACGCAAACCTAACCGTAACCCTAACGCTAACACTAACCCTAGACCTAAGCCTAACCATAACCCTAACCGTAACCCTAACCTTAACGCAAACCTAACCCTAACATTAACCCTAACCCTAACCCAACCGTAACCCTAACCCTAACCCTAACGCAAACCTAACCTTAACCCTAACCCTAACCCTAACGCAAACCTAACCCTAAACCTAACCGTAATACTAACCCTAACCCTAACGCATACCTAACCCTAATCCTAACCCTAACTCTAAATCTATTGCAAACCTAACCCTAAATCCTAACCCTAACACTAACCCTAACCCATACGCATACCTAACCCTAACCCTAACCCTAACGCAAACCTAAACTTAACCCTATCCCTAACCCTAACACTAACACAAGCCTATCCCTAAACCTAACCCTATCCATAAACCTAACCTTAACCCTAAACCTAACCTAACCCTAACCCTAACCCTAACCCTAACCCTAACGCAAACGTAACCCTAACCCTAACCCTAACCTTAACGCAAAGCTAACCCTAACCCTAACCTTAAACCTAACCCTAACCTTAAAATTAACCTTAACCCTAACCCTGACGCAAAACTAACCGTAACCCTAACCCTAACACTAACCCTAGACCTAACCCTAACCATAACCCTAACCGTAACCCTAACCCTAACGCAACCTAACCCTAACATTAACCCTAACCCTAACCCAACCCTAACCCTAACCCTAACCCTAACGCAAACCTAACCCTAACCATAACCCTAAAGCTAAACCTAAAGTTAAAACTAACCATAACCCTAACCCTAACGCAAACCTAACGCTAACCCTAACTCTCACTCTGACCCTAACCCTAAACCCTAACCCTAACCCTAACCCTATCCTGAAACCCTAACTCTAACCCTAACCAAAACCCTAACCCTAACGCAAACCTTACGTAAACCTAACCCTAACCCTAAACCTAATGCTAACCTAAACCTAACGCTAACCCTAACCATAACCCTAACGCATACCTAAACCTGAACCTAATCCTAACCTTAACCCTAACGCAAACCTTACCCTAACCCTAACCCTAACCCTAACCCTAACCTAAACTTAATCCAAACCCAAACCCAATCCCTAACCCTAACCCTAACCCAAACCCTAACCCTAACGCATACCTACCCTACCCCTAAATCTAAATCTAACCCTAACGCGACTCTAACCCTAACCATAACCCTAAACCTAACCCTAAACCTAACGTAAACCTAACCCAAACCCTAACACTAACACTAACCCTAACCCTAACCCTAACTCTAACCCTAACTCTAACCCTAACCCTAACGCAAACCTAACCCTAACCCTAACCCTAAACCTAACCCTAACCCTAACGCAAACCTAACCCTAACCCTAACTCTCACTCTAACCCTAACACTAAACCCTAACCCTAACCCTAACCCTAACCCTAACGCATACCTAACCATAACCCTAACCCTAACCCTAACCTTAAACATAAACCTAACCCTAACCCTAACGAAAACCTAACCCTAACCCACACGCAATCCTAACCCTAAACCTAACCATAACCGTAACCCTATCCCTAACGCAAACCAAACCCTAATCCTAACCCTAACTCTAAACCTAACGCAAACCTAACTCTAAATCCTAACCTTAACACTAACCCTAACCCTAACGCATACCTAACACTAACCCTAACCCTAACGCAAACCTAATCCTAAACTTAACGCTAACCCTAAAACCCTAACGCTAACCCTAACCCTAACCCTAACCCAAATACAAACCTAACCCTAAAACCCTAACGCTAACCCTAACCCTAACCCTAACCCTAATACAAACCTAACCCTAACCCTAACCCTAACCTTAACCCTAACGCAAATCTTACCCTAACCCTAACACTAACCCTAACCCGAACGCACACCTAACCCTAAACCTAACCCTAACCCTAACGCAAACCTAACCTGAACCATTACCCTAACCCTAACCCTAACCCTAACACAAGCCTATCCCTAAACCTAACCCTATCTATAAACCTAACCGTAACCCCAACCCTAACTTAACCCTAACCCTAACCCTAACCCTAACCCTAACCCTAACCCTAACCCTAACCCTAAGCCTAACCCTAACGCAAACCTAACCCTAACCCTATCCCTAAAGCTAAACCTAAACTTAACACTAACCTTAACCCTAACACTAACGCAAACCTAACACTAAACCTAACTCTCACTCTAACCCTAACCCTAAACCCTAACCCTAACCCTAACCCTAACCCTAACCCTAACCCTAACGCAAACCTAACCCTAACTCTAACCTTAAACATAAACTTAACCCTAACCCTAAAGAAAACCTAACCCTAACCCTAACCCTAACCCTAACCCTAACCCTAACCCTAACCCTAACGCAAACCTAACCCTAATCCTAACCCTAACCCTAACCCTAACGCAAACCTATCCCTAAACCTAACCGTAAAACTAACCCTAACCCTAACGCAAACCTAACCCTATCCCTAACCCTAACTCTAAACAAACGCAAACCTAACACTAAATCCTAACCCTTACACTAACCCTAACCCTACCGCATACCTAACCCTAACCCTAACCCTAACGCATACCTAACCTTAACCCTAACCCTAACCCAAACGCTAACACAAGCCTATCCCTAAACCTAACCCTATCCATAAACCTAACCCTAACCCTAACCCTAACCTAACCCTAACCCTAAACCTAACCCTAACCCTAACCCTAACCCTAACGCAAACCTAACCCTAACCCTAACCCTAACCTTAACGCAAACCTAACCCTCAACTTAACGCTAACCATAAAACCCTAACGCTAACCCTAACCCTAACCCTAACCCTAAACCTAACCTTAAAACTAACCTTAACCCTAACCCTAACGCAAACCTAACCCTAACCCTAACCCTAATCCTAATCCTAACCTTAAAACTAACCTTAACCCTAACCCTAACGCAAACCTAACCGTAACCCTAACCCTAACACTAACCCTAGACCTAACCCTAATCATAACTCTAACCGTAACCCTAACCCTAACGCAAACCTAACCCTAACATTAACCCTAACCCTAACCCAAACCTAACCCTAACCTTAACCCTAACCCTAACGCAAACCTAACCCTAACCCTAACACTAACCCTAACACTAAACCTAACGCCAACCTAACCCTAACCCTAAACCTAATCCTAACCCTAACCCTAAACATAACCCTAACCCTAACCCTAACCCTAAACCCTAGCCCTATCCCTAACCCTAACCCTAACCCTAACCCTAACCCTAACCATAATGGAAACATAACCCTAACCCTAACCCTAAAACTAACGCAAACCTAACCATAAACCTAACCCTAACCCTAACCCTAACCCTAAGAAAAACCTAACCCTAACCCTAACCCAAACCCTAACCTTAACCCTAACGCTAACCCTAACCCTAATGCAAACCTAACCCTATCCCTAACCCTAACCCTAACCCTAACCCTAACGCAAACCTAACCCTAACCCTAAACCTAACGCAAACCTAACCCTAAATCCTAACCCTAACCCTAACCCTAACCCTAACGCAAACCTAACCCTAACCCTAAACCTCACGCAAACCTAAACCTAAATTCTAACCATAACCCTAACCCAAACCCTAACGCAAACCTAACCCTAAACCTAACGCTAACCCTAACCCTAACCCTAACGCAAACCTAACCCTAACCCTAACCCTAACCCTAACACAAACCTTACCATAACCCTAACACTAACCCTTATGCAAACCTATCCTTAACCCTAATCCTAACCCTAACTTTAACCCTAACGCAAATCTTACCTAACCCTAACACTAACCCTAACCCTAACGCATACCTAACCCTAACCCTAACCCTAACCCTAACGCAATCCAAACCTGAACCCTAACCCTAACCCTAACCATAACCCTAACACAAGCCTATCCCTACACCTAACCCTATGCATAAACCTAACCCTAACCCTAACCCTAACTTAAACCTAACACTAAGCCTAACCCAATCCCAACCCCTAACCGTAACCCTAACAGAACCTAACGCTAACCCTAACCCTAACCCTAACGCAAACCTAACCCTAACTCTAACCCTTATCCTAATCCTAACATTAAAACTAACCTTAACCCTAACCCTAACAGAAACCTAACCCGAACTCTAACGCTAACACTAACCCTAGACCTAACCCTAACCATAACCCTAACCGTAACCCTAACCCTAACGCAAACCTAACCCTAACAGTAACCCTAACCCTAACCCAACCCTAACCCTATCCCTAACCCTATCGCAAACCTAACCCTAAACCTAACCCTAACCCTAACGCAAACCTAACCCTAAACCTAACCGCAACACTAACCCTAACCCTAGCGCAAACCTAACCCGAACCGTAACCCTAACTCTAAACCTAACACAAACCTAACCCTAAAAACCTAATGCTAACCCTAAACCTAACCGTAACCCTAATACAAACCTAACCCTAAACATAACCCTAACCCAACCCCTAACCCTAACCCTAACGCAACCTAACGCTAACCCTAACCCTAACTTTAACGCAAATCTAACCCTAAACTTAACGCTAACCATAAAACCCTAACGCTAACCCTAACCCTAACCCTAACCGTAACCCTAACCCTAACGCAAACCTAACCCTAACTCTAACCCTTAACCTAACCCTAACCTTAAAACTAACCTTAACCCTAACCCTAACGCAAACCTAACCCTAACACTAACGCTAACACTAACCCTAGACCTTACCCTAACCATAACTTTAACCGTAACCCTAACCCTAACGCAAACCTAACCCTAACAGTAACCCTATCCCTAACCCAACCCTAACCCAAACCCTAACACTTTCGAAAACCTAACCCTAACCCTAACCCTAACCGTAACTCAAACCTAACCCTAAACCTAACCGCAACACTAACCCTAACCCTAACGCAAACCTAACCCTAACCCTAACCCTAAATCTAAACCTAACGCAAACCTAACCCTAAATCCTAACCCTAAAATAACCCTAACCCTAACGCATACCTAACCCTAACCCTAACCCTAACGCAACCTAAACTTAACCCTATCCCTAACCCTAAACCTAACACAAGCCTATCCCTAAAACTAACCCTATCCATTAACCTAACCCTAACCCTAAACCTAACCTAACCCTAACCCTAACCCTAACCCTAACCCTAACGCAAACCTAACCCTAACCCTAACCCTAACCTTAACGCAAACCTAAACCTAAACTTAACGCTAACCCTAAAACCCTAACGCTAACCCTAACCCTAACCCTATACCCTAGCGCTATCCCTAACCCTAACCCTAACGGTAACCCTAACCCGAACGCAAACCTAACCCTAACCCTAACCCTAAACCTAACCCTAACCTTAAAACTAACCTTTACCCTAACCCTGACGCAAACCTAACCGTAACCCTACCCCTAACACTAACCCTAGACCTAACCCTAACCATAACCCTAACTGTAATCCTAACCCTAATGCAAACCTAACCCTAACATTAACCCAAACCAAACCCAACCCTAACCCTAACCCTAACCTTAACCCTATCGCAAACCTAACCCTAACCATAACCCTAAAGCTAAACCTAAACTTAAAACTAACCTTAACCGTAACACTCACGCAAACCTAACGCTAATTCTAACTCTCACACTAACCCTAACCCTAAACCCTAACCGTAACCCTAAACCTAACCCTAAACCTAACGCAAACCTAACCGTAACCCTAACCCTAAATCCTAACCCTAACCCTAACTCTAACCCTAACCCTAACGCAAACCTAACCCTAACACTAAACCTAACCCTAACCCTAACCCTAACCCTAACCCTAACCCTAACGCAAACCTAACCCTAACCCTAACCCTAATCCTAAACCTAACGCAAACCTAACCCTAAATCCTAACCCTAACCCTAACCCTAACGCAAACCTAACCCTAATCCTAACCCTAACCATAACTCTAACGCAAACCTAACCCTAACCCTAACCCTAAACTTAACCCTAACGCAAACATAACCCTAACCGTAACCCTAACCCTAACCCTAACCCTAACTTAAACTTATCCTTAACCGTAACCCAAACGAAAACTTAACCCTAACCCTAACACTAACCCTAACCCTAACCCTAACGCAAACCTAACCCTAACCGTAACCCTAACCCTATCCCTAAACCTAACGCAAAACTCACACTAATTCCTAACCCTAACCCTAACCCTAACCCTAAACTTAACACTAACGCAAACCTAACCCTAAACCTAACCCTAAACCTAATCCTAACCTTAACGCAAACCTAACCGTCACCCTAACCGTAACCCTAACCCTAACGCAAACCAAACCCTAACCTTAACCCTAACCCTAACCACACCCTAACCCTAACCCTAACCCTAACCCTAACGCAAACCTAACCCTAACACTAAGCCTAAATCTAACCCTAAACTTAAAACTAACCTTAACCCTAACCCTAACGCAAACCTAACCCTAACCGTAACTCTAACTCTAACCATAAACCTAAACCCTAACATAACCCTAACCCTAAGCCTAACCCTAACGCAAAGCTAACCGTAACCCTAACCCTAACCTTAAATCTAACCTTAACCCTAACCCTAATGAAAACCTAACACTAACACTAACCCTAACTCTAACCCTAATGCAAACCTAACCCTAAACTTAACCATAACCCTAAACCTAACGCTAACCTAACCCTAAATCCTAACCCTAACCCTAACCCTAAACCTAACCCTAACACAAACCTAACCCTAACCATAAACCTAACACTAAACCTAACCCAAACCATAACCCTAACGCAAACCTAACCCTCACCTTAACCCTAAACCTAACACTAATGCAAACCTAACCCTAACCCTAACCGTAAACCTAACCCTAACCCTAACGCAAACCTAACCGTAACCCTAACCCTAACCCTAACCTTAAAACTTACCCTTAAACCTAACCCTAACGAAAACTTAACCCTAACCCTAACCCTAACCCTAACGCAAACCTAACCCTAACCCTAACACTAACCCTAACCCTAACCCTAAGCCTAACGCAAACCTAACCCGAAATCCTAACCCTAACCTTAACCCTAAACCTAACCATAACGCAAAACTAACCCTAAACCTAACCCTAACCCTAACCCTAACCCTAATCCTAAACCTAACCCAAACCCTAATCCTAACGCAAACCTAAACCTCACCCTAACCCTAACCTTAACGCAAACCTAACCCTAAACTTAACGCTAACCATAAAACACTAATGCTAACCCTAACCCTAACCCTAACCCTAAACCTAACCCTAACCCAAACCCTAACCCTAAACCCTAGCCCTATCCCTAACCCTAACCATAACCCTAACCCTAACTCTAACGCAAACCTAACCCTAAACCTAACCCTAACCCTAACCTTAAACCCTAACCCTAAACCTAACCCTAACCCTAACGCAAACCTAACCGTAACCCTAACGCTAACACTAACCATAGACCTAACCCTAACCATAACCCTAACCGTAACCCTAACCTTAACGCAAACCTAACCCTAACATTAACCCTAACGCTAACACAACCCTAACCCTAACCCTAACCCTAACGCAAACCTAACCTTAACCCTAATCTAACCCTAACGCAAACCTAACCCTAATCCAAACCCTAAATCTAAATCTATTGCAAACCTAAACCTAAATCCTAACCGTAACACTAACCCTAACACTTACGCATTCCTAACCCTAACCCTAACCCTATCGCAAACCTAAACTTAACCCTATCCCTAACCCTAACACTAACACAAGCCTATCCCTAAACCTAACCCTATCCATAAACCTAACCTTAACCCTAAACCTAACCTAACCCTAACCCAAACCCTAACCCTAACCCTAACGCAAACGTAACCCTAACCCTAACCCTAACCTTAACGCAAACCTAACCCTAAACTTAACGCTCACCCTAAAACCCTAACGCTAACCCTAACCCTAACCATGACCCTAAACCCTAGCGCTTTCCCTAACCCTAACCCTAACCCTAACGCAAACCTAACCGTAACCCTAACCCTAACACTAACCCTAGACCTAACCCTAACCATAACCCTAACCGTAACCCTAAACCTAACGCAACCTAACCCTAACATTAACCCTAACCCTAACCCAACCCTAACCCTAATCCTAACCCTAACCCTAACGCAAACCTAACACTAAGCATAACCCTAAAGCTAAACCTAAACTTAAAACTAACCATAACCCTAACCCTAACGCAAACCTAACGCTAACCCTAACTCTTACTCTAACCCTAAACCTAAACCCTAACCCTAACCCTAACCCTATCCTTAAACCCTAACCCTAACCCTAACCCTAACCATAACGCAAACCTACCCGTAAACCTAACCCTAAATCCTAACCCTAACCCTAACCATAACCCTAACACTAACCCTAACGCAAACCTAATCCTAAACTTAACGCTAACCCTAAAACCCTAACGCTAACCCTAACCCTAACCCTAACCCAAACACAAACCTAACCCTAAAAACCTAATGCTAACCCTAAACCTAACCGTAACCCTAATACAAACCTAACCCTAAACATAACCCTAACCCTAACCCTAACCCTAAACCCTAGCCCTATCCATAAACCTAACCCTAACCCTCACCCTAATGGAAACATAACCCTAACCCTAACCCTAAAACTAACGCAAACCTAACCCTAAACCTAACCCTAACCCTAACATTAACCCTAACGTAAACGTAACCGTAACCCTAACCCTAACCCTAACCCTAACCCTAAGACAAACCTAACCCTAACCCTAACCCAAACCCTAACCTTAACCCTAACGCTAACCCTAACCCTAATGCTAACCTAACCATAACCCTAACCCTAACCCTAACCCTAACCCTAACGCAAACCTAAACCTAACCCTAAACCTAACGCAAACCTAACCCTAAATCCTAACCCTAACCCTAACCCTATCCCTAACTCTAAACCTAACACAAACCTAACACTAAATCCTAACCCTAACACTAACCCTAACCCTAACGCATACCTAACCCTAACCCTAACCCTAACGCATACCTAACCTTAACCCTAACCCTAACCCTAACCCTAACACAAGCCTATCCCTAAACCTAACCCTATCCATAAACCTAACCCTAACCCTAACCCTAACCTAACCCTAACCCTAACCCTAACCCTAACCCTAACCCTAACCCTAACGCAAACCTAACCCTAACCCTAACCCTAACCTTAACGCAAACCTAACCCTAAACTTAACGCTAACCATAAAACCCTAACGCTAACCCTAACCCTAACCCTAACCCTAACCCTAACCCTAACCCAAACCCTAACCCTAAACCCTAGCCCTATCCCTAACCCTAACCATAACCGTAACCCTAACCCTAACGCAAACCTAACCCTAACCCAAACCCTAATCCTAACCCTAACCTTAAAACTAACCTTAACCCTAATCCTAACGCAAACCTAACCGTAACCCTAACCCTAACACTAACCCAAGACCTAACCCTAACCATAATTCTAACCGTAACCCTAACCCTAACGCAACCTAAACCTAACATTAACCCTAACCCTAACCCAACCCTAACCCTAACCCTAACACTAACCCTAACGCAAACCTAACCCTAACCATAACCCTAAAGCTAACCCTAAACTTAAAACTAACCTTAACCCTAACCCTAACGCAAACCTAACCCTAACCCTAACACTAACCCTAACACTAAACCTAACGCCAACCTAACCCTAACCCTAAACCTAATCCTAACCCTAACCCTAAACATAACCCTAACCCTAACCCTAACCCTAAACCCTAGCCCTATCCCTAACCCTAACCCTAACCCTAACCCTAATGGAAACATAACCCTCACCCTAACCCTAAAACTAACGCAAACCTAACCCTAAACCTAACCATAACCCTAACCCTAACCCTAACGCAAACCTAACCCTAACCCTAACCCTAACCCTAACACAAACCTAACCCTAACCCTAACACTAACCCTTATGCAAACCTATCCTTAACCCTAACCCTAACCCTAACTTTAACCCTAACGCAAATCTTACCTAACCGTAACACTAACACTAAACCTAACGCAATCCAAACCTGAACCCTAACCCTAACCCTAACAATAACCCTAACACAAGCCTATCCCTACACCTAACCCTATGCATACACCTAACCCTAACCCTAACGCAACCTAACGCTAACCCTAACCCTAACCTTAACGCAAATCTAACCCTAAACTTAACGCTAACCATAAAACCCTAACGCTAAACCTAACCCTAACGCTAACCGTAACCCTAAACCTAACGCAAACCTAACCCTAACTCTAACCCTTAACCTAACCCTAACCTTAAAACTAACCTTAACCCTAACCCTAACGCAAACCTACCCCTAACCCTAACGCTAACACTAACCCTAGACATAACCCTAACCATAACTTTAACCGTAACCCTAACCCTAACGGAAACCTAACCCTAACAGTAACCCTAATCCTAACCCAACCCTAACCCTAACCCTAACCCTTTCGCAAACCTAACCCTAACTCTAACCCTAACCCTAACGCAAACCAAACCCTAAACCTAACCGCAACACTAACCCTAACCCTAACGCAAACCTAACCCTAACCCTAACCCTAACTCTAAACGTAACGCAAACCTAACCCTAAATCCTAACCCTAAAACTAACCCTAACCCTAACACATACCTAACCCTAACCCTAACCCTAACGCAACCTAAACTTAACCCTATCCCTAACCCTAACCCTAACACAAGCCTATCCCTAAAACTAACCCTATCCATAAACCTAACCCTAACCCTAAACCTAACCTAACCCTAACCCTAACACTAACCCTAACCCTAACGCAAACCTAACCCTAACCCTAACCCTAACCTTAACGCAAACCTAAACCTAAACTTAACGCTAACCCTAAAACCCTAACGCTAACCCTAACCCTAACCCTATACCCTAGCGCTATCCCTAACCCTAACCCTAACCGTAACCCTAACCCGAACGCAAACCTAACACTAACCCTAACCCTAAACCTAACCCTAACATTAAAACTAACCTTAACCCTAACCCTGACGCAAACCTAACAGTAACCCTAACCCTAACACTAACTCTAGACCTAACCCTAACCATAACCCTAACCGTAATCCTAACCCTAACGCAAACCTAACCCTAACATTAACCCTAACCCAAACCCAACCTTAACACTAACCCTAACCTTAAACCTAACGCAAACCTAAACCTAACCATAACCCTAAAGCTAAACCTAAACTTAAATCTAACCTTAACCCTAACACTAACGCAAACCTAACGCTAATTCTAACTCTCACACTAACCCTAACCCTAAACCCTAACCCTAACTCTAAACCTAACCCTAAACCTAACGCAAACCTAACCGTAACCCTAACCCTAAATCCTAACCCTAACCCTAACTCTAACCCTAACCCTAACACTAACCCTAACACTAAACCTAACGCGAACCTAACCCTAACCCTAACCCTAATCCTAACCCTAACCCTAAACATAAACCTAACCCTAAACCTAACCATAAACCCTAGCCCTATCCCTAACCCTAACCCTAACCCTAACCCTAATGGAAACATAACCCTAAATCTAACCCTAACCCTAACGCAAACCTAACCCTTATCCTAACCCTAACCCTAACACAAACCTAACCCTAACACTAACACTAACCCTTATGCAAACCTATCCTTAACACTAACCCTAACCCTAACTTTAACCCTAACGCAAATCTTACCTAACCCTAACACTAACCCTAACCCTAACGCATACCTAACCCTAACCCTAACCCTAACCCTAACGCAATCCAAACCTGAACCCTAACCCTAACCCTAACAATAACCCTAACACAAGCCTATCCCTACACCTAACCCTATGCATACACCTAACCCTAACCCTAACCCTAACTTAAACCTAACCCTAAGCCTAACCCTAACCCAACCCCTAACCCTAACCCTAACGCAACCTAACGCTAACCCTAACCCTAACTTTAACGCAAATCTAACCCTAAACTTAACGCTAACCATAAAACCCTAACGCTAACCCTAACCCTAACCCTAACCGTAACCCTAACCCTAACGCAAACCTAACCATAACTCTAACCCTTAACCTAACCCTAACCTTAAAACTAACCTTAACCCTAACCCTAACGCAAACCTAACCCTAACACTAACGCTAACACTAACCCTAGACCTTACCCTAACCATAACTTTAACCGTAACCCTAACCCTAACGCAAACCTAACCCTAACAGTAACCCTATCCCTAACCCAACCCTAACCCAAACCCTAACACTTTCGAAAACCTAACCCTAACCCTAACCCTAACCGTAACTCAAACCTAACCCTAAACCTAACCGCAACACTAACCGTAACCCTAACGCAAACCTAACCCTAACCCTAACCCTAAATCTAAACCTAACGCAAACCTAACCCTAAATCCTAACCCTAAAACTAACCCTAACCCTAACGCATACCTAACCCTAACCCTAACCCTAACGCAACCTAAACTTAACCCTATCCCTAACCCTAAACCTAACACAAGCCTATCCCTAAAACTAACCCTATCCATTAACCTAACCCTAACCCTAAACCTAACCTAACCCTAACCCTAACCCTAACCCTAACCCTAACGCAAACCTAACCCTAACCCTAACCCTAACCTTAACGCAAACCTAAACCTAAACTTAACGCTAACCCTAAAACCCTAACGCTAACCCTAACCCTAACCCTATACCCTAGCGCTATCCCTAACCCTAACCCTAACGGTAACCCTAACCCGAACGCAAACCTAACCCTAACCCTAACCCTAAACCTAACCCTAACCTTAAAACTAACCTTTACCCTAACCCTGACGCAAACCTAACCGTAACCCTACCCCTAACACTAACCCTAGACCTAACCCTAACCATAACCCTAACCGTAATCCTAACCCTAACGCAAACCTAACCCTAACATTAACCCAAACCAAACCCAACCCTAACCCTAACCCTAACCTTAACCCTATCGCAAACCTAACCCTAACCATAACCCTAAAGCTAAACCTAAACTTAAAACTAACCTTAACCGTAACACTCACGCAAACCTAACGCTAATTCTAACTCTCACACTAACCCTAACCCTAAACCCTAACCGTAACCCTAAACCTAACCCTAAACCTAACGCAAACCTAACCGTAACCCTAACCCTAAATCCTAACCCTAACCCTAACTCTAACCCTAACCCTAACGCAAACCTAACCCTAACACTAAACCTAACCCTAACCCTAACCCTAACCCTAACCCTAACCCTAACGCAAACCTAACCCTAACCCTAACCCTAATCCTAAACCTAACGCAAACCTAACCCTAAATCCTAACCCTAACCCTAACCCTAACGCAAACCTAACCCTAATCCTAACCCTAACCATAACCCTAACGCAAACCTAACCCTAACCTTAACCCTAACCCTAAACCTAACGCAAACCTAACCCTAAATCCTAACCCTAAACCTAACCCTAATGCAAACCTAACCCTAAACCTAACCCTAACCCTAACCCTAACCCTAACGCAAACCTAACCCTAAACGTAACCCTAACCCTAACCTTATACCCTAACCCTAACCCTAACCCTAACCCTAACGCAAACCTAACCGTAACCCTAACGCTAACACTAACCCTAGACCTAACCCTAACCGTAACCCTAACCGTAACCCTAACCTTAACGCAAACTTAACCCTAACATTAACCCTAACCCTAACCCAAACCTAAGCCTAACCCTAACCCTAACGCAAACCTAACCTTAACCCTAACCCTAACCCTAACGCAAACCTAACCCTAAACCTAACCGTAATACTAACCCTAACCCTAACGCATACCTAACCCTAATCCTAACCCTACATCTAAATCTATTGCAAACCTAACCCTAAATCCTAACCCTAACACTAACCCTAACACTAACGCAAACCTAAACTTTACCCTATCCCTAACCCTAACACTAACACAAGCCTATCCCTAAACCTAACCCTATCCATAAACCTAACCTTAAACCTAAACCTAACCTAACCCTAACCCTAACACTAACCCTAACCCTAACGCAAACGTAACCCTAACCCTAACCCTAACCTTAACGCAAACCGAACCCTAAACTTAACGCTCACCCTAAAACCCTAACGCTAACCCTAACCCTAACCATGACCCTAAACCCTAGCGCTATCCCTAACCCTAACCCTAACCCTAACGCAAACCTAACCCTAACCATAACCCTAAAGCTAAACCTAAACTTAAAACTAACCATAAACCTAACCCTAACGCAAAACTAACGCTAACCCTAACTCTCACTCTAAACCTAACCCTAAACCCTAACCCTAACCCTAACCCTATCCTTAAACCCTAACCCTAACCCTAACCCTAACCCTAACGCAAACCTACCCTTAAACCTAACCCTAAATCCTAACCCTAACCCTAACCATAACCCTAACCCTAACCCTAACGCAAACCTAATCCTAACTTAACGCTAACCCTAAAACCCTAACGCTAACCCTAACCCTAACTCTAACCCAAATACAAACCTAACACTAAAACCCTAACGCTAACCCTAACCCTAACCGTAACCCTAATACAAACCTAAACCTAAACATAACCCTAACCCTAACCCTAACCCTAAACCCTAGCCCTATCAATAAACCTAACCCTAACCCTAACCCTAATGGAAACATAACCCTAACCCTAACCCTAAAACTAACGCAAACCTAACCCTAAACCTAACCCTAACCCTAACACTAACCCTAACGTAAACGTAACCGTAACCCTAACCCTAACCCTAACCCTAACTCTAAGACAAACCTAACGCTAACCCTAACCCAAACCCTAACCTTAACCCTAACGCTAACCCTAACCCTAATGCAAACCTAACCCTAACCCTAACCCTAACCCTAACCCTAACCCTAACGCAAACCTAAACCTAACCCTAAACCTAACGCAAACCTAACCCTAAATCCTAACCCTAACACTAACCCTAACCCTAACGCATACCTAACCCTAACCCTAACCCTAACGCATACCTAACCTTAACCCTAACCCTAACCCTAACCCTAACACAAGCCTATCCCTAAACCTAACCCTATCCATAAACCTAACCCTAACCCTAACCCTAACCTAACCCTAACCCTAACCCTAACCCTAACCCTAACCCTAACGCAAACCTAACCCTAACCCTAACCCTAACCTTAACGCAAACCTAACCCTAAACTTAACGCTAACCATAAAACCCTAACGCTAACCCTAACCCTAACCCTAACCCTAACCCTAACCCTAACCCAAACCCTAACCCTAAACCCTAGCCCTATCCCTAACCCTAACCATAACCGTAACCCTAACCCTAACGCAAACCTAACCCTAACCCTAACCATAATCCTAACCCTAACCTTAAAACTAACCTTAACCCTAATCCTAACGCAAACCAAAACGTAACCCTAACCCTAACACTAACCCTAGACCTAACCCTAACCATAACTCTAACCGTAACCCTAACCCTAACGCAAACCTAACCCTAACATTAACCCTAACCCTAACCCAACCCTAACCCTAACCCTAACACTAACCCTAACGCAAACCTAACCCTAACCATAACCCTAAAGCTAACCCTAAACTTAAAACTAACCTTAACCCTAACCCTAACGCAAACCTAACCCTAACCCTAACACTAACCCTAACACTAAACCTAACGCCAACCTAACCCTAACCCTAACCCTAATCCTAACCCTAACCCTAAACATAACCCTAACCCTAACCCTAACCCTAAACCCTAGCCCTATCCCTAACCCTAACCCTAACCCTAACCCTAACCCTAATGGAAACATAACCCTAACCCTAACCCTAAAACTAACGCAAACCTAACCCTAAACCTAAACCTAACCCTAACACTAACCCTAACGTAAACGTAACCGTAACCCTAACCCTAACCCTAACCCTAACCCTAAGACAAACCTAACCCTAACCCTAACCGAAACCCTAACCTTAACCCTAACGCTAACCCTAAACCTAATGCAAACCTAACCCTATCCCTAACCCTAACCCTAACCCTAACCTTAACGCAAACCGAACCCTAAACTTAACGCTCACCCTAAAACCCTAACGCTAACCCTAACCCTAACCATGACCCTAAACCCTAGCGCTATCCCTAACCCTAACCCTAACCCTAACGCAAACCTAACCCTAACCATAACCCTAAAGCTAAACCTAAACTTAAAACTAACCATAAACCTAACCCTAACGCAAACCTAACGCTAACCCTAACTCTCACTCTAAACCTAACCCTAAACCCTAACCCTAACCCTAACCCTATCCTTAAACCCTAACCCTAACCCTAACCCTAACCCTAACGCAAACCTACCCTTAAACCTAACCCTAAATCCTAACCCTAACCCTAACCATAACCCTAACCCTAACCCTAACGCAAACCTAATCCTAACTTAACGCTAACCCTAAAACCCTAACGCTAACCCTAACCCTAACTCTAACCCAAATACAAACCTAACACTAAAACCCTAACGCTAACCCTAACCCTAACCGTAACCCTAATACAAACCTAAACCTAAACATAACCCTAACCCTAACCCTAACCCTAAACCCTAGCCCTATCAATAAACCTAACCCTAACCCTAACCCTAATGGAAACATAACCCTAACCCTAACCCTAAAACTAACGCAAACCTAACCCTAAACCTAACCCTAACCCTAACACTAACCCTAACGTAAACGTAACCGTAACCCTAACCCTAACCCTAACCCTAACTCTAAGACAAACCTAACGCTAACCCTAACCCAAACCCTAACCTTAACCCTAACGCTAACCCTAACCCTAATGCAAACCTAACCCTAACCCTAACCCTAACCCTAACCCTAACCCTAACGCAAACCTAAACCTAACCCTAAACCTAACGCAAACCTAACCCTAAATCCTAACCCTAACACTAACCCTAACCCTAACGCATACCTAACCCTAACCCTAACCCTAACGCATACCTAACCTTAACCCTAACCCTAACCCTAACCCTAACACAAGCCTATCCCTAAACCTAACCCTATCCATAAACCTAACCCTAACCCTAACCCTAACCTAACCCTAACCCTAACCCTAACCCTAACCCTAACCCTAACGCAAACCTAACCCTAACCCTAACCCTAACCTTAACGCAAACCTAACCCTAAACTTAACGCTAACCATAAAACCCTAACGCTAACCCTAACCCTAACCCTAACCCTAACCCTAACCCTAACCCAAACCCTAACCCTAAACCCTAGCCCTATCCCTAACCCTAACCATAACCGTAACCCTAACCCTAACGCAAACCTAACCCTAACCCTAACCATAATCCTAACCCTAACCTTAAAACTAACCTTAACCCTAATCCTAACGCAAACCAAAACGTAACCCTAACCCTAACACTAACCCTAGACCTAACCCTAACCATAACTCTAACCGTAACCCTAACCCTAACGCAAACCTAACCCTAACATTAACCCTAACCCTAACCCAACCCTAACCCTAACCCTAACACTAACCCTAACGCAAACCTAACCCTAACCATAACCCTAAAGCTAACCCTAAACTTAAAACTAACCTTAACCCTAACCCTAACGCAAACCTAACCCTAACCCTAACACTAACCCTAACACTAAACCTAACGCCAACCTAACCCTAACCCTAACCCTAATCCTAACCCTAACCCTAAACATAACCCTAACCCTAACCCTAACCCTAAACCCTAGCCCTATCCCTAACCCTAACCCTAACCCTAACCCTAACCCTAATGGAAACATAACCCTAACCCTAACCCTAAAACTAACGCAAACCTAACCCTAAACCTAAACGTAACCCTAACACTAACCCTAACGTAAACGTAACCGTAACCCTAACCCTAACCCTAACCCTAACCCTAAGACAAACCTAACCCTAACCCTAACCGAAACCCTAACCTTAACCCTAACGCTAACCCTAAACCTAATGCAAACCTAACCCTATCCCTAACCCTAACCCTAACCCTAACCCTAACGCAAACCTAACCCTAACCCTAAACCTAACGCAAACCTCACCCTAAATCCTAACCCTAACCCTAACCCTAACGTAAACCTAACCCTAACCCTAAACCTCACGCAAACCTAACCCTAAATCCTAACCCTAACCCTAACCCTAACCCTAACGCAAACCTACCCTAAACCTAACCCTAACCCTAAGCCTAACCCTAACCCTAACACAAACCTAACCCTAACCCTAACACTAACCCTTATGCAAACCTATCCTTAACCCTAACCCTAACCCTAACTTTAACCCTAACGCAAATCTTACCTAACCCTAACACTAACCCTAACCCTAACGCATACCTAACCCTAACCCTAACCCTAACCCTAACGCAATCCAAACCTGAACCCTAACCCTAACCCTAACAATAACCCTAACACAAGCCTATCCCTACACCTAACCCTATGCATACACCTAACACTAACCCTAACCCTAACTTAAACCTAACCCTAAGCCTAACCCTAACCCAAACCCTAACCCTAACCCTAACGCAACCTAACGCTAACACTAACCCTAACCTTAAGGCAAATCTAACCCTAAACTTAACGCTAACCATAAAACCCTAACGCTAACCCTAACCCTAACCCTAACCGTAACCCTAACCCTAACGCAAACCTAACCCTAACTCTAACCCTTAACCTAACCCTAACCTTAAAACTAACCTTAACCCTAACCCTAACGCAAACCTAACCCTAACCCTAACGCTAACACTAACACTAGACCTAACCCTAACCATAACCCTAACCGTAACACTAACCCTAACGCAAACCTAACCCTAACAGTAACCCTAACCCTAACCCAAACATAACCCTAACCCTAACCCTATCGCAAACCTAACCCTAACCCTAACCCTAACCCTAACGCAAACCTAACCCTAAATCCTAACCCTAAAACTAACCCTAACACTAACGCATACCTAACCCTAACCCTAACCCTAACGCAACCTAAACTTAACCCTATCCCTAACCCTAACTCTAACACAAGTCTATCCCTAAAACTAACCCTATCCATAAACCTAACCCTAAACGTAAACCTAACCTAACCCTAACCCTAACACTAACCCTAACCCTAACGCACACCTAACCCTAACCCTAACCTTTACGCAAACCTAAACCTAAACTTAACGCTAACCCTAAAACCCTAACGCTAACACTAACCCTAACCCTAAACCCTAGCGCTATCCCTAACCCTAACCCTAACCGTAACCCTAACCCGAACGCAAACCTAACCCTAACCCTAACCCTAAACCTAACCCTAACTTAAACCTAACCTTAACCCTAACCCTGACGCAAACCTAACCGTAACCCTAACCCTAACACTAACCCTAGACCTAACCCTAACCATAACCCTAACCGTAATCCTAACCCTAACGCAAACCTAACCCTAACATTAACCCTAACCCAAACCCAACCCTAACCCTAACCCTAACCTTAACCCTAACGCAAACCTAACCCTAACCATAACCCTAAAGCTAAACCTAAACTTAAAACTAACCTTAACCCTAACACTAACGCAAACCTAACGCTAATTCTAACTCTCACTCTAACCCTAACCCTAAACCCTAACCCTAACCCTAAACCTAACCCTAAACCTAACGCAAACCTAACCGTAACCCTAACACTAAATCCTAACCCTAACCCTAACTCTAACCCTAACTCTAACGCAAACCTAACCCTAACACTAAACCTAACCCTAACCCTAACCCTAACCCTAACCCTAACCCTAACCCTAACGCAAACCTAACCCTAACCCTAACACTAACCCTAAACCTAACGCAAACCTAACCCTAAATCCTAACCCTAACCCTAACCCTAACGCAAACCTAACCCTAATCCTAACCCTAACCATAACCCTAACGCAAACCTAACCCTAACCTTAACCCTAACCCTAAACCTAACGCAAACCTAACCCTAAATCCTAACCCTAACCCTAACCCTAATGCAAACCTAACCCTAAACCTAACCCTAACCCTAACCCTAACCTTAAACCCTAACCCTAACCCTAACCCTAACCCTAACGCAAACCTAACCGTAACCCTAACGCTAACACTAACCCTAGACATAACCCTAACCATAACCCTAACCGTAACACTAACCTTAACGCAAACTTAACCCTAACATTAACCCTAACCCTAACCCAACCCTAACCCTAACCCTAACCCTAACGCAAACCTAACCTTAAGACTAACCCTAACCCTAACGCAAACCTAACCCTAAACCTAACCGTAATACTAAGCCTAACCCTAACGAATACCTAACCCTAATCCTAACCCTAACTCTAAATCTATTGCAAACCTAACCCTAAATCCTAACCCTAACACTAACCCTAACCCTTACGCATACCTAACCCTAACCCTAACCCTAACGCAAACCTAAACTTAACCCTATCCCTAACCCTAACACTAACACAAGCCTATCCCTAAACCTAAACCTCTCCATAAACCTAACCTTAAACCTAAACCTAACCTAACCCTAACCCTAACCCTAACGCAAACGTAACCCTAACCCTAACCCTAACCTTCACGCAAACCTAACCCTAAACTTAACGCTCATCCTAAAACCCTAACGCTAACCCTAACCCTAACCATGACCCTAAACCCTAGCGCTATCGCTAACCCTAACCCTAACCCTAACGCAAACTTAACCCTAACCCTAACCTTAAACCTAACCCTAACCTTAAAATTAACCTTAACCCTAACCCTGACGCAAACCTAACCGTAACCCTAACCCTAACACTAACCCTAGACCTAACACTAACCATAACCCTAACCGTAACCCTAACCCTAACGCAACCTAACCCTAACATTAAACCTAACCCTAACCCAACCCTAAACCTAACCCTAACCCTAACCCTAACGTAAAACTAACCCTAACCATAACCCTAAAGCTAAACCGAAACTTAAAACTAACCATAAACCTAACCCTAACGCAAACCTAACGCTAACCCTAACTCTCACTCTAAACCTAACCCTAAACCCTAACCCTAACCCTAACCCTATCCTTAAACCCTAACCCTAACCCTAACCCTAACCCTAACGCAAACTTACCCGTAAACCTATCCCTAACCCTAACCATAACCCTAACCCTAACCCTAACGCAAACCTAATCCTAAACTTAACGCTAACCCTAAAAGCCTAACGCTAACCCTAACCCTAACCCTAACCCAAATACAAACCTAACCCTAAAACCCTAACGCTAACCCTAACCCTAACCGTAACCCTAATACAAACCAAACCCTAAACATAACCCTAACCCTAACCCTAACCCTAAACCCTAGCCCTAGCCCTAAACCTAACCCTAACCCTAACCCTAATGGAAACATAACCCTAACCCTAACCCTAAAATTAACGCAAACCTAACCCTAAACCTAACCCTAACCCTAACACTAACCCTAACGTAAACGTAACCGTAACCCTAACCCTAACCCTAACCCTAACCCTAACCAAACCCTAACCTTAACCCTAACGCTAACCCTAACCCTAATGCAAACCTAACCCTAACCCTAACCCTAACCCTAACCCTAACCCTAACGCAAACCTAACCCAAAACCTAAACCTAACGCAAACCTAACCCTAAATCCTAACCCTAACCCTAACCCTAACCCTAACGCAAACCTAACCCTAACCCTAAACCTCACGCAAACCTAACCCTAAACCTAACCGTAACACTAACCCTAACCCTAACGCAAACCTAACCCTAACCCTAACCCTAACTATAAATCTAACGCAAACCTAACACTAAATCCTAACCCTAACACTAACCCTAACCCTAACGCATACCTAACCCTAACCCTAACCCTAACGCATACCTAACCTTAACCCTAACCCTAACCCTAACCCTAACACAAGCCTATCCCTAAACCTAACCCTATCCATAAACCTAACCCTAACCCTAACCCTAACCTAACCCTAACCCTAACCCTAACCCTAATCCTAACCCTAAAACTAACGCAAACCTAACCCTAATCCTAACCCTAACCTTAACGCAAACCTAACCCTAAACTTAACGCTAACCATAAAAACCTAACGCTAACCCTAAACCTAACCCTAACCCTAACCCTAACCCTAACCCAAACCCTAACCCTAAACCTTAGCCCTATCCCTAACCCTAACCATAACCGTAACCCTAACCCTAACGCAAACCTAACCCTAACCCTAACCCTAATCCTAACCCTAACATTAAAACTAACCTTAACCCTAATCCTAACGCAAACCTAAACGTAACCCTAACCCTAACACTAACCCTAGACCTAACCCTAACCATAACTCTAACCGTAACCTAACCCTAACGCAAACCTAACCCTAACATTAACCCTAACCCTAACCCAACCCTAACCCTAACCCTAACACTAACCCTAACGCAAACCTAACCCTAACCATAACCCTAAAGCTAACCCTAAACTTAAAACTAACCTTAACCCTAACCCTAACGCAAACCTAACCCTAACCTTAACACTAACCCTAACACTAAACCTAACGCCAACCTAACCCTAACCCTAACCCTAATCCTAACCCTAACCCTAAACATAACCCTAACCCTAACCCTAACCCTAAACCCTAGCCCTATCCCTAACCCTAACCCTAATGGAAACATAACCCTAACCCTAACCCTAAAACTAACGCAAACCTAACCCTAAACCTAACCCTAACCCTAACACTAACCCTAACGTAAACGTAACCGTAACCCTAACCCTAACCCTAACCCTAACCCTAAGACAAACCTAACCCTAACCCTAACCCAAACCCTAACCTTAACCCTAACGCTAACCCTAACCCTAATGCAAACCTAACACTATCCCTAACCCTAACCCTAACCCTAACCGTAACGCAAACCTAACCCTAACCCTAAACCTAACGCAAACCTAACCCTAAATCCTAACCCTAACCTTAACCCTAACGCAAACCTAACCCTAACCCTAAACCTCACTCAAACCTAACCCTAAATCCTAACCCTAACCCTAACCCTAACGCAAACCTACCCTAAACCTAACCATAACCCTAACCCTAACCCTAACGCAAACCTAACCCTAACCCTAACCCTAACCCTAACACAAACCTAACCCTAACCCTAACACTAACCCTTATGCAAACCTATCCTTAACCCTAACCCAAACCCTAACTTTAACCCTAACGCAAATCTTACCTAACCATAACACTAACCCTAACCCTAACGCATACCTAACCCTAATCCTAACCCTAACCCTAACGCAATCCAAACCTGAACCCTAACCCTAACCCTAACAATAACCCTAACACAAGCCTATCCCTACACCTAACCCTATGCATACACCTAACACTAACCCTAACCCTAACTTAAACCTAACCCTAAGCCTAACCCTAACCCAACCCCTAATCCTAACCCTAACGCAACCTAACGCTAACCCTAACCTTAAACTTATCGCAAATCTAACCCTAAACTTAACGCTAACAATAAAACCCTAACGCTAACCCTAACCCTAACCCTAACCGTAACCCTAACCCTAACGCAAACCTAACCCTAACTCTAACCCTTAACCTAACCCTAACCTTAAAACTAACCTTAACCCTAACCCTACCGCAAACCTAACCCTAACCCTAACGCTAACACTAACACTAGACCTAACCCTAACTATAACCCTAACCGTAACCCTAACCCTAACGCAAACCTAACCCTAACAGTAACCCTAACCCTAACCCAACCATAACCCTAACCCTAACCCTATCGCAAACCTAATCCTAACCCTAACCCTAACCCTAACGCAAACCTAACCCTAAATCTAACCGCAACACTAACCCTAACCCTAACGCAAACCTAACCATAACCCTAACCCTAACTCTAAACCTAACGCAAACCTAACCCTAAATCCTAACCCTAAAACTAACCCTAACCCTAACGCATACCTAACCCTAACCCTAACCCTAACGCAACCTAAACTTAACCCTATCCCTAACCCTAACTCTAACACAAGCTTATCCCTAAAACTAACCCTATCTATAAACCTAACCCTAACCCTAAACCTAACCTAACCCTAACCCTAACACTAACCCTAACCCTAACGCACACCTAAACCTAACCCTAACCCTAACCTTAACGCAAACCTAAAGCCCTAACGCTAACCCTAACCCTAAACCTAAACCCTAGCGCTATCCCTAACCATAACGCTAACCGTAACCCTAACCCGAACGCAAACCTAACCCTAACCCTAACCCTAAACCTAACCCTAACCTTAAACCTAACCTTAACCCTAACCCTGACGCAAACCTAACCGTAACCCTAACCCTAACACTAACCCTAGACCTAACCCTAACCATAACCCTAACCGTAATCCTAACCCTAACGCAAACCTAACCCTAACATTAACCCTAACCCAAACCCAACCCTAACCCTAACCCTAACCTTAACCCTAACGCAAACCTAACCCTAACCATAACCCTAAAGCTAAACCTAAACTTAAAACTAACCTTAACCCTAACACTAACGCAAACCTAACGCTAATTCTAACTCTCACTCTAACCCTAACCCTAAACCCTAACCCTAACCCTAAACCTAACCCTAAACCTAACCAAACCTAACCGTAACCCTAACCCTAAATCCTAACCCTAACCCTAACTCTAACCCTAACCCTAACGCAAACCTAACCCTAAAACTAAACCTAACCCTAACCCTAACCCTAAACCTAACCCTAACCCTAACCCTAACGCAAACCTAACGCTAACCCTAACCCTAACCCTAAACCTAACGCAAACCTAACCCTAAATCCTAACCCTAACCCTAACCCTAACGCAAACCTAACCCTAATCCTAACCCTAACCATAACCCTAACGCAAACCTAACCCTAACCTTAACCCTAACCCTAAACCTAACGCAAACCTAACACTAAATCCTAACCCTAACCCTAACCCTAATGCAAACCTAAGCCTAAACCTAACCCTAACCCTAACCCTAACCCTAACGCAAACCTAACCATAAACCTAACCCTAACCCTAACCTTAAACCCTAACCCTAACCCTAACCCTAACCCTAACGCAAACCTAACCGTAACCCTAACGCTAACACTAACCCTAGACCTAAGCCTAACCATAACCCTAACCGTAACCCTAACCTTAACGCAAACCTAACCCTAACATTAACCCTAACCCTAACCCAACCGTAACCCTAACCCTAACCCTAACGCAAACCTAACCTTAACCCTAACCCTAACCCTAACGCAAACCTAACCCTAAACCTAACCGTAATACTAACCCTAACCCTAACGCATACCTAACCCTAATCCTAACCCTAACTCTAAATCTATTGCAAACCTAACCCTAAATCCTAACCCTAACACTAACCCTAACCCATACGCATACCTAACCCTAACCCTAACCCTAACGCAAACCTAAACTTAACCCTATCGCTAACCCTAACACTAACACAAGCCTATCCCTAAACCTAACCCTATCCATAAACCTAACCTTAACCCTAAACCTAACCTAACCCTAACCCTAACCCTAACCCTAACCCTAACGCAAACGTAACCCTAACCCTAACCCTAACCTTAACGCAAAGCTAACCCTAACCCTAACCTTAAACCTAACCCTAACCTTAAAATTAACCTTAACCCTAACCCTGACGCAAAACTAACCGTAACCCTAACCCTAACACTAACCCTAGACCTAACCCTAACCATAACCCTAACCGTAACCCTAACCCTAACGCAACCTAACCCTAACATTAACCCTAACCCTAACCCAACCCTAACCCTAACCCTAACCCTAACGCAAACCTAACCCTAACCATAACCCTAAAGCTAAACCTAAAGTTAAAACTAACCATAACCCTAACCCTAACGCAAACCTAACGCTAACCCTAACTCTCACTCTGACCCTAACCCTAAACCCTAACCCTAACCCTAACCCTATCCTGAAACCCTAACTCTAACCCTAACCAAAACCCTAACCCTAACGCAAACCTTACGTAAACCTAACCCTAACCCTAAACCTAATGCTAACCTAAACCTAACGCTAACCCTAACCATAACCCTAACGCATACCTAAACCTGAACCTAATCCTAACCTTAACCCTAACGCAAACCTTACCCTAACCCTAACCCTAACCCTAACCCTAACCTAAACTTAATCCAAACCCAAACCCAATCCCTAACCCTAACCCTAACCCAAACCCTAACCCTAACGCATACCTACCCTACCCCTAAATCTAAATCTAACCCTAACGCGACTCTAACCCTAACCATAACCCTAAACCTAACCCTAAACCTAACGTAAACCTAACCCAAACCCTAACACTAACACTAACCCTAACCCTAACCCTAACTCTAACCCTAACTCTAACCCTAACCCTAACGCAAACCTAACCCTAACCCTAACCCTAAACCTAACCCTAACCCTAACGCAAACCTAACCCTAACCCTAACTCTCACTCTAACCCTAACACTAAACCCTAACCCTAACCCTAACCCTAACCCTAACGCATACCTAACCATAACCCTAACCCTAACCCTAACCTTAAACATAAACCTAACCCTAACCCTAACGAAAACCTAACCCTAACCCACACGCAATCCTAACCCTAAACCTAACCATAACCCTAACCCTATCCCTAACGCAAACCAAACCCTAATCCTAACCCTAACTCTAAACCTAACGCAAACCTAACTCTAAATCCTAACCTTAACACTAACCCTAACCCTAACGCATACCTAACACTAACCCTAACCCTAACGCAAACCTAATCCTAAACTTAACGCTAACCCTAAAACCCTAACGCTAACCCTAACCCTAACCCTAACCCAAATACAAACCTAACCCTAAAACCCTAACGCTAACCCTAACCCTAACCCTAACCCTAATACAAACCTAACCCTAACCCTAACCCTAACCTTAACCCTAACGCAAATCTTACCCTAACCCTAACACTAACCCTAACCCGAACGCACACCTAACCCTAAACCTAACCCTAACCCTAACGCAAACCTAACCTGAACCATTACCCTAACCCTAACCCTAACCCTAACACAAGCCTATCCCTAAACCTAACCCTATCTATAAACCTAACCGTAACCCCAACCCTAACTTAACCCTAACCCTAACCCTAACCCTAACCCTAACCCTAACCCTAACCCTAAGCCTAACCCTAACGCAAACCTAACCCTAACCCTATCCCTAAAGCTAAACCTAAACTTAACACTAACCTTAACCCTAACACTAACGCAAACCTAACACTAAACCTAACTCTCACTCTAACCCTAACCCTAAACCCTAACCCTAACCCTAACCCTAACCCTAACCCTAACGCAAACCTAACCCTAACCCTAACCTTAAACATAAACTTAACCCTAACCCTAAAGAAAACCTAACCCTAACCCTAACCCTAACCCTAACCCTAACCCTAACCCTAACGCAAACCTAACCCTAATCCTAACCCTAACCCTAACCCTAACGCAAACCTATCCCTAAACCTAACCGTAAAACTAACCCTAACCCTAACGCAAACCTAACCCTATCCCTAACCCTAACTCTAAACAAACGCAAACCTAACACTAAATCCTAACCCTTACACTAACCCTAACCCTACCGCATACCTAACCCTAACCCTAACCCTAACGCATACCTAACCTTAACCCTAACCCTAACCCAAACGCTAACACAAGCCTATCCCTAAACCTAACCCTATCCATAAACCTAACCCTAACCCTAACCCTAACCTAACCCTAACCCTAAACCTAACCCTAACCCTAACCCTAACCCTAACGCAAACCTAACCCTAACCCTAACCCTAACCTTAACGCAAACCTAACCCTCAACTTAACGCTAACCATAAAACCCTAACGCTAACCCTAACCCTAACCCTAACCCTAAACCTAACCTTAAAACTAACCTTAACCCTAACCCTAACGCAAACCTAACCCTAACCCTAACCCTAATCCTAATCCTAACCTTAAAACTAACCTTAACCCTAACCCTAACGCAAACCTAACCGTAACCCTAACCCTAACACTAACCCTAGACCTAACCCTAATCATAACTCTAACCGTAACCCTAACCCTAACGCAAACCTAACCCTAACATTAACCCTAACCCTAACCCAAACCTAACCCTAACCTTAACCCTAACTCTAACGCAAACCTAACCCTAACCCTAACACTAACCCTAACACTAAACCTAACGCCAACCTAACCCTAACCCTAAACCTAATCCTAACCCTAACCCTAAACATAACCCTAACCCTAACCCTAACCCTAAACCCTAGCCCTATCCCTAACCCTAACCCTAACCCTAACCCTAACCCTAACCATAATGGAAACATAACCCTAACCCTAACCCTAAAACTAACGCAAACCTAACCATAAACCTAACCCTAACCCTAACCCTAACCCTAAGACAAACCTAACCCTAACCCTAACCCAAACCCTAACCTTAACCCTAACGCTAACCCTAACCCTAATGCAAACCTAACCCTATCCCTAACCCTAACCCTAACCCTAACCCTAACGCAAACCTAACCCTAACCCTAAACCTAACGCAAACCTAACCCTAAATCCTAACCCTAACCCTAACCCTAACCCTAACGCAAACCTAACCCTAACCCTAAACCTCACGCAAACCTAAACCTAAATTCTAACCATAACCCTAACCCAAACCCTAACGCAAACCTAACCCTAAACCTAACGCTAACCCTAACCCTAACCCTAACGCAAACCTAACCCTAACCCTAACCCTAACCCTAACACAAACCTTACCATAACCCTAACACTAACCCTTATGCAAACCTATCCTTAACCCTAATCCTAACCCTAACTTTAACCCTAACGCAAATCTTACCTAACCCTAACACTAACCCTAACCCTAACGCATACCTAACCCTAACCCTAACCCTAACCCTAACGCAATCCAAACCTGAACCCTAACCCTAACCCTAACCATAACCCTAACACAAGCCTATCCCTACACCTAACCCTATGCATAAACCTAACCCTAACCCTAACCCTAACTTAAACCTAACACTAAGCCTAACCCAATCCCAACCCCTAACCGTAACCCTAACAGAACCTAACGCTAACCCTAACCCTAACCCTAACGCAAACCTAACCCTAACTCTAACCCTTATCCTAATCCTAACATTAAAACTAACCTTAACCCTAACCCTAACAGAAACCTAACCCGAACTCTAACGCTAACACTAACCCTAGACCTAACCCTAACCATAACCCTAACCGTAACCCTAACCCTAACGCAAACCTAACCCTAACAGTAACCCTAACCCTAACCCAACCCTAACCCTATCCCTAACCCTATCGCAAACCTAACCCTAAACCTAACCCTAACCCTAACGCAAACCTAACCCTAAACCTAACCGCAACACTAACCCTAACCCTAGCGCAAACCTAACCCGAACCGTAACCCTAACTCTAAACCTAACGCAAACCTAACCCTAAATCCTAACCCTAAAACTAACCCTAACCCTAACGCATACCTAACCCTAACCCTAACCTTAACGCACCCTAAAATTAACCCTATCCCTAACCCTAACACTAACACAAGCCTATCCCTAAAACTAACCCTAGCCATAAACATAACCCTAACCCTAAACCTAACCTAACCCTAACCCTAACACTAACCCTAACCCTAACGCAAACCTAACCCTAACCCTAACCCTAACCTTAACGCAAACCTAAACTTAAACTTAATACTAACCCTAAAACTCTAACGCTAACCCTAACCCTAACCCTAAACCCTAGCGCTATCCTTAACCCTAACCCTAACCGTAACCCTAACCCGAACGCAAACCTAACCCTAACCCTAACCCTAAACCTAACCCTAATCTTAAAACTAACCTTAACCCTAACCCTGACGAAAACCTAACCGTAACCCTAACCCTAACACTAACCCTAGACTTAACCCTAACCATAACCCTAAACGTAATCCTAACCCTAACGCAAACTTAACCCTAACATTAACCCTAACCCTAACCCAACACTAACCCTAACCCTAACCTTAACCCTAACGCAAACCTAACCCTAAACATAACCCTAAAGCTAAACCTAAACTTAAAACTAACCTTAACCCTAACCCTAACCCTAACGCAAACCTAACGCTAACTCTAACTCTCACTCTAACCCTAACCCTAAACCCTAACCCTAACCTAACCCTAATCCTAACCCTAAACCCTAACCCTAACCCTAAACCTAACCCTAAACCTAACGCAAACCTAACCATAAATCCTAACCCTAACCCTAACGCAAACCTAACCCTAAACCTAACCGTAATACTAACCCTAACCCTAACGCATACCTAACCCTAATCCTAACCCTAACTCTAAATCTATTGCAAACCTAACCCTAAATCCTAACCCTAACACTAACCCTAAACCTTAGGCATACCTAACCCTAACCCTTACCCTAACGCAAACCTAAACTTAACCCTATCCCTAACCCTAACACTAACACAAGCCTATCCCTAAACCTAACCCTATCCATAAACCTAACCTTAACCCTAAACCTAACCTAACCCTAACCCTAACCCTAACCCTAACCCTAACGCAAACCTAACCGTATCCCTAACCCTAACCTTAACGCAAACCTAACCCTAAATTTAACGCTCACCCTAAAACCCTAACGCTAACCCTAACTCTAACCATGACCCTAAACCCTAGCGCTATCCCTAACCCTAACCCTAACCCTAACGCAAACCTAACCCTAACTCTAACCTTAAACCTAACCCTAACCTTAAAACTAACCTTAACCCTAACCCTGACGCAAACCTAACCGTAACCCTAACCCTAACACTAACCCTAGATCTAACCCTAAACATAACCCTAACCGTAACCCTAACCTTTACGCAAACCTAACCCTAAACCTAAGCCTAAACTTAACCCTAACCCTAACCATAACCCTAACCCTAACCATAACCCTAACCCTAACCCTAACTCTAATCCCTAACCCTAACCCTAACCCTAACGAAAAACTAACCGTAACCATAACCCTAACCCTAACCTTAAACCTAACCTTAACCCTGACCCTGACGAAAACTTAACCCTAACCCTATCCCTAACCCTAACCCTGACGCAAACGTAACCCTAACCCTAACCCTAACCCTAACGCAAACCTAACCCTAAACCTAACCCTAACCCTAACCTTAACCCTAACGCAAACTTAACCCTAACCCTAACCCTAACCCTAACCCTAACCCTAACCCTAAACCTAACCCTAACCCTAACGCAAACTTAACCCTACACCCAAAACCTAACCCTAACCCTAACCCTAACCCAAAGCCTAACCCTAACGCAAACCAAACCATAACCCTAACCTTAACCCTAACACTAACGCAAACCTAACCCTAACCCTAACCCTAACCCTAACCCTAACGCAAACCTAACTGTAACCCTAACCCTAACACTAACCATAAACCTAAACTTAACCATAACCCTAACGAAAACCTAACCCTAAAACTAACCCTAACCATAACCCTAATGCTAACCTAAACCTAACGCTAACCCTAACCATAACCCTAACGCATACCTAAACCTGAACCTAATCCTAACCTTAACCCTAACGCAAACCTTACCCTAACCCTAACCCTAACCCTAACCCTAACCTAAACTTAATCCAAACCCTAACCCAAACCCTAACACTAACCCTAACCCAAAGCCTAACCCTAACGCATACCTAACCCTACCCCTAACCCTAAATCTAACCCTAACGCGACTCTAACCCTAACCATAACCCTAAACCTAACCCTAAACCTAACGTAAACCTAACCCAAACCCTAACACTAACACTAACCCCAACCCTATCCCTAACTCTAACCCTAACTCTAACCCTAACCTTAACGCAAACCTAACCCTAACCCTAACCCTAAACCTAACCCTAACCCTAACGCAAACCTAACCCTAACCCTAACTCTCACTCTAACCCTAACACTAAACCTTAACCCTAACCCTAACCATAACCCTAACGCATACCTAACCATAACCCTAACACTAACCCTAACCTTAAACATAAACCTAACCCTAACCCTAACGAAAACCTAACCCTAACCCTAACCCTATCCCTAACCCTAACGCAAACCAAACCTAACCCTAACCCTAACGCAATCCTAACCCTAAACCTAACCATAACCCTAACCCTATCCCTAACGCAAACCAAACCCTAATCCTAACCCTAACTCTAAACCTAACGCAAACCTAACCCTAAATCCTAACCCTAACACTAACCCTAACCCTAACGCATACCTAACCCTAACCCTAACCCTAACGCAAACCTAAATTTAAACCTATCCCTAACCCTAACCCTAACACAAGCCTAACCCTAAACCTAACCCTATCCATAAACGTAACCCTAAACTTAAACCTAACCTAACCCTAACCCTATCCCTAACCCTAACCCTAACGCAAACCTAATCCTAAATTAACGCTAACCCTAAAACCCTAACGCTAACCCTAACCCTAACCCTAACCCAAATACAAACCTAACCTTAAACCCTAACGCTAACCCTAACCCTAACCCTAACCCTAATACAAACCTAACCCTAACCCTAACCCTAACCTTAACCGTAACGCAAATCTTACCCTAACCCTAACACTAACCCTAACACGAACGCAAACCTAACCCTAAACCTAACCCTAACCCTAACGCAAATCTAACCTGAACCCTTACCCTAACCCTAACCCTAACCTTAACACAAGCCTATCCCTAAACCTAACCCTATCTATAAACCTAACCGTAACCCCAACCCTAAATTAACCCTAAACCTAACCCTAACCCTAACCCTAACCTAACCCTAACGCTAACCCTAACCCTAACCCTAACCCTAACCCTAACCCTAACGCAAACCTAACCCTAACCCTAACCCTAACCTTAACGCAAACCTAAACCTAAACTTAACGCTAACCATAAAACCCTAACGCTAACCCTAACCCTAACCCTAACCCTAACCCTAACCTTAAAACTAACCTTAACCCTAACCCTAACGCAAACCTAGCCCTAACCCTAACCCTAATCCTAACCCTAACATTAAAACTAACCTTAACCCTAATCCTAACGCAAACCTAACCGTAACCCTAACCCTAACACTAACCCTAGACCTAACCCTAACCATAACTCTAACCGAAACACTAACCCTAACGCAAACCTAACCCTAACATTAACCCTAACCCTAACCTAACCCTAACCCTAACCCTAACACTAACCCTAACGCAAACCTAACCCTAACCATACCCCTAAAGCTAACACTAAACTTAAAATAACCTTAACCCTAACCCTAACGCAAACCTAACCCTAACCCTAACACTAACCCTAACACTAAACCTAACGCCAACCTAACCCTAACCCTAACCCTAATCCTAACCCTAACCCTAAACATAACCCTAACCCTAACGCAAACCTAACCCTAACTCTAACCCTATACCTAACCCTAACCCTAACCCTAACGCAAACATAACCCTAACCCTAACCCTAACGCAAACCTAAACCTAACCCTAACCCTAAACCTAACCCTAACCCTAACCCTAACGCACACATAATCCTAACCCTAACCCTAACCCTAAGGCAAACCTAACCCTACACCTAACCCTAAACCGAACCCTAACCCTAACCCTAACCCTAAAGCAAACCTAACCCTAAACCTAACACTAAACCTAACCCTAAGCCTATACCCTAACCCTAACCCTACCCTAACCTAACCCTAACCCTAACCCTAACCCTAACGCAAACCTAACCCTAAACCTAACCGTAACACTAACCCTAACCCTAACGCAAACCTAACCCAATCCCTAACCCTAACTCTAAACCTAACACAAACCTAACACTAAATCCTAACCCTAACACTAACCCTAACCCTGACGCATACCTAACCCTAACCCTAACCCTAAGGCATACCTAACCTTAACCCTAACCCTAACCCAAACCCTAACACAAGCCTATCCCTAAACCTAACCCTATCCATAAACCTAACCCTAACCCTAACCCTAACCTAACCCTAACCCTAAACCTAAACCTAAACCTAAACCTAACCCTAACCCTAACCCTAACGCAAACCTAACCCTAACCCTAACCCTAACCTTAACGCAAACCTAACCCTAAACTTAACGCTAACCATAAAACCCTAACGGTAACCCTAACACTAACCCTAACCCTAACCCTAACCTTAAAACTAACCTTAACCCTAACCCTAACGCAAACCTAACCCTAACCCTAACCCTAATCCTAACCCTAACATTAAAACTAACCTTAACCCTAATCCTAACGCAAACCTAACCGTAACCCTAACCCTAACACTAACCCTAGACCTAACCCTAACCATAACTCTAACCGAAACACTAACCCTAACGCAAACCTAACCCTAACATTAACCCTAACCCTAACCCAACCCTAACCTTAACCCTAACACTAACCCTAACGCAAACCTAACCCTAACCATAGCCCTAAAGCTAACACTAAACTTAAAACTAACCTTAACCCTAACCCTAACGCAAACCTAACCCTAACCCTAACACTAACCCTAACACTAAACCTAACTCCAACCTAACCCTAACCCTAACCCTAATCCTAACCCTAACCTTAAACATAACCCTAACCCTAACCCTAACCCTAAACCCTAGCCCTATCCCTAACCTTAACCCTAACCCTAACCCTAACCATAATGGTAACATAACCCTAACCCTAACCCTAAAACTAACGCAAACCTATCCCTAAACCTAACCCTAACCCTAACACTAACCCTAACGTAAGCGTAACCGTAACCCTAACCCTAAACCTAACCCTAAACATAAGACAAACCTAACCCAAACCCTAACCCCAAACCTAACCTTAACCCTAACGCTAACCCTAACCCTAATGCTAACCTAACCCTATCCCTAACCCTAACCCTAACCCTAACCCTAACCCTAACGCATACCTAACCCTCACCCTAAACCTAACGCAAACCTAACCCTAAATCCTAACCCTAACCCTAACCCTAACCCTAACGCAAACCTAACCCTAACCATAAACCTCACGCAAACCTAAACCTAAATTCTAACCCTAACCCTAACCCTAACCCTAACGCAAACCTAACCGTAAACCTAACGCTAACCCTAACCCTAACCCTAACGCAAACCTAACCCTAACCCTAACACTAACCCTAACACAAACCTAACCATAACCCTAACACTAACCCTAACTTTAACCCTAACGCAAATCTTACCTAACCCTAACAATAACCCTAACCCTAACGGATACCTAACCCTAACCCTAACCCTAACCCTAACGCAATCCAAACCTGAACCCTAACCCTAACCCTAACCATAACCCTAACACAAGCCTATCACTACACCTAACCCTATGCATAAACCTAATCCTAACCCTAACCCTAACTTAAACCTAACCCTAAGCCTAACCCTAAACCAACCCCTAACCCTAACCCTAACGCAACCTAACGCTAACCCTAACCCTAACCCTAACGCAAACCTAACCCTAACTCTAACCCTTAACCTAACCCTAACCTTAAAACTAACCTTAACCCTAACCCTAACGCAAACCTAAACCTAACCCTAACGCTAACACTAACCCTAGACCTAACCCTAACCATAACCCTAACCGTAACCCTAACCCTAGCGCAAACCTAACCCTAACAGTAACCCTAACCATAACCCAACCCTAACCCTAACCCTAACCCTATCGCAAACCTAACCCTAACCCTAACCCTAACGCAAACCTAACCCTAAACCTAACCGCAACACTAACCCTAACCCTAACGCAAACCTAACCCTAACCCTAACCCTAACTCTAAACCTAACGCAAACCTAACCCTAAATCCTAACCCTAAAACTAACCCTAACCCTAACGCATACCTAACCCTAACCCTAACCTTAACGCAACCTAAACTTAACCCTATCCCTAACCCTAACCCTAACACAAGCCTATCCCTAAAACTAACCCTATCCATAAACCTTACCCTAACCCTAAACCTAACCTAACCCTAACCCTAACACTTACCCTAACCCTAACGCAAACCTAACCCTAACCCTAACCCTAACCTTAACGCAAACCTAAACCTAAACTTAACGCTAACCCTAAAACCCTAACGCTAACCCTAACCCTAACCCTAAACCCTAGCGCTATCCCTAACCCTAACCCTAACCGTAACCCTAACCCGAACGCAAACATAACCCTAACCCTAACCCTAAACCTAACCCTAACCTTAAAACTAACCTTAACCCTATCCCTGACGAAAACCTAACCGTAACCCTAACCCTAACACTAACCCTAGACCTAACCCTAACCATAACCCTAACCGTAATCCTAACCCTAACGCTAACCTAACCCTAACATTAACCCTAACCCTAACCCAACCCTAACCCTAACCCTAACCTTAACCCTAACGCAAACCTAACCCTAACCATAACCCTAAAGCTAAACGTAAACTTAAAACTAACCATAACCCTAACCCTAACGCAAACCTAACGCTAACTCTAACTCTCACTCTAACCCTAACCCTAAACCCTAACCCTAACCTAACCCTAACCCTAACCCTAAACCCTAACCCTAACCCTAAACCTAACCCTAAACCTAACGCAAACCTAACCCTAAATCCTAACCCTAACCCTAACCCTAACGCAAACCTAACCTTAACCCTAACCCTAACCCTAACGCAAACCTAACCCTAAACCTAACCGTAATACTAACCCTAACCCTAACGCATACCTAACCCTAATCCTAACCCTAACTCTAAATCTATTGCAAACCTAACCCTAAATCCTAACCCTAACACTAACCCTAACCCTTACGGATACCTAACCCTAACCCTTACCCTAACGCAAACCTAAACTTAACCCTATCCCTAACCCTAACACTAACACAAGCCTATACCTAAACCTAACCCTATCCATAAACCTAACCTTAACCCTAAACCTAACCTAACCCTAACCCTAACCCTAACCCTAACCCTAACCCTAATGCAAACCTAACCGTAACCGTAACCCTAACCTTAACGCAAACCTAACCCTAAACTTAACGCTCACCCTAAAACCCTAACGCTAACCCTAACCCTAACAATGACCCTAAACCCTAGCGCTATCCCTAACCCTAACCCTAACCCTAACGCAAACCTAACCCTAACCCTAACCTTAAACCTAACCCTAACGTTAAAATTAACCTTAACCCTAACCCTGACGCAAACCTAACCGTAACCTTAACCCTAACACTAACCCTAGACCTAACCCTAACCATAACCCTAACCGTAACCCTAACCCTAACGCAAACCTAACCCTAACATTAACCCTAACCCTAACCCTAACCCTACCCGTAAACCTAACCCTAAATCCAAACCCTAACCCTAACCATAACCCTAACCCTAACCCTAATCCTAACCCTATCCTAACGCAAACCTAACCCTAAATCCTAACCCTAACCCTAACCCTAACGCAAACCTAACCTTAAACATAACCCTAACCTAACCCTAACCCTAACGCAAACGTAACCCTAACCCTAAGCCTAACCCTAACACTAACACAAACCTAACCCTAACCCTAACCATAACCCTAACCCTAAACCTAATCCTAATGCAAACCTAACCCTAACACTAACCCTAACCCAAACCCTAACGCAAACGTAACCCTAAACCTAAACCTAACCCTAACCGTAACCCTAACGCAAACCTAACGCTAACCCTAAACCTAACCCTAAACCTAACCCTAACCCTAACCCTAACCCTAACCCTAACCCTAACACTAACCCTAACCCTAATCCCTAACCCTAACCCTAACCCTAACGCAAAACTAGCCGTAACCATAACACGAACCCTAACCTTAAACCTAACCTTAACACTGACCCTAACGAAAACCTAACCCTAACCCTATCCCTAACCTTAACCCTGACGCAAACGTAACCCTAACCCTAACCCTAACACTAACCCTAACGCAAACCTAACCCTAAACCTAACCCTAACCCTAACCTTAACCCTAACGCAAACCTAACCCTAACCCTAACCCTAACCCTAACCCTAACCCTAACCCTAACCCTAACCCTAACGCAAACATAACCCTAACCCAAAATTTAACCCTAACCCTAACCCTAACCCAAAGCCGAACCCTAACGCAAACCAAACCCTAACCCTAACCTTAACCCTAACCCTAACGCAAACCTAACCCTAACCCTAACCCTAAACCTAACCCTAACCATAACCCTAACGCAAACCTAAACGTAACCCTAACCCTAACACTAACCATAAACCTAAACTTAACCTTAACCCTAACGAAAACCTAACCATAACCCTAACCCTAACCATAACCCTAATGCTAACCTAAACCTAACGCTAACCCTAACCATAATCCTAACGCATACCTAAACCTGAACCTAACCCTAACCTTAACCCTAACGCAAACCTTACCCTAACCCTAACCCTAACCCTAACCCTAACCCTAACCTAAACTTAATCCAAACCCTAACCCAAACCCTAACCCTAACCCTAACCCAAAACCTAACCCTAACCTTAACGCATACCTAACCCTACCCCTAACCCTAAATCTAACCCTAACGCGACTCTAAACCTAACCCTAACCCTAAACCTAACCCTAAACCTAACGTAAACCTAACCCAAACCCTAACCCTAACTCTAACCCTAACCCTAACCCTAACCCTAACGCAAACCTAACCCTAACCCTAACCCTAAACCTAACCCTAACCCTAACGCAAACCTAACCCTAACCCTAACTCTCACTCTAACACTAACACTAAACCCTAACCCTAACCCTAAACCTAACCCCAACCCTAACGCATACCTAACTATAACCCTAACCCTAACCCTAAACTTAAATATAAACTTAACCCTAACCCTAACGAAAACCTAACCCTAACCCTAACCCTAACCCTAACCCTAACCCTAACGCAAACCAAACCTAACCCTAACCCTATCCCTAACGCAATCCTAACCCTAAACCTAACCATAACCCAAACCGTAACCCTAACGCAAACCTAACCCTAATCCTAACCCTAACTCTAAACCTAACGCAAACCTAACCCTAAATCCTACCCCTAACACTAACCCTAACCCTAACGCATACCTAACCCTAACCCAACCCTAACGCAAACCTAAATTTAAACCTATCCCTAACCCTAACCCTAACACAAGCCTAACCCTAAACCTAACCCTATCCATAAACGTAACCCTAACCCTAAACCTAACCTAACCCTAACCCTAACCCTAACCCTAACCCTAACGCAAACCTAATCCTAAACTTAACGCTAACCCTAAAACCCTAACGCTAACCCTAAACCTAACCCTAACCCAAATACAAACCTAACCCTAAAATCCTAACGCTAACCCTAACCCTAACCCTGTCCCTAATACAAACCTAACCCTAACCCTAACCCTAACCTGAACCCTAACGCAAATCTTACCCTAACCCTAAAACTAACCCTAACCCGAACGCACACCTAACCCTAACCCTAACCCTAACGCAAACCTAACCTGAACCCTTACCCTAACCCTAACCCTAACCCTAACACAAGCCTATCCCTAAACCTAACCCTATCCATAAACCTAACCGTAACCCCAACCCTAACTTAACCCTAACCCTAACCCTAACCCTAACCCTAACCCTAAGCCTAACTCTAACGCAAACCTAACCCTAACCCTATCCCTAAAGCTAAACCTAAACTTAAAACTAACCTTAACCCTAACACTAACGCAAACCTAACCCTAAACCTAACTCTCACTCTAACCCTAACCCTAAACCCTAACCCTAACCCTAACCCTAACCCTCACCATAACGCAAAACTAACCCTAACCCTAACCTTAAACATAAACTTAACCCTAACCCTAAAGAAAACCAAACCCTAACCCTAACCCTAACCCTAACCCTAACCGTAACGCAAACCTAACCCTAATCCTAACCCTAACCCTAACCCTAACGCAAACCTAACCCTAAACCAAACCGTAACACTATCCCTAACCCTAACGCAAACCTAACCCTATCCCTAACCCTAACCCTAACCTTAAAACTAACCCTAAATCCTAATCCTAACACTAACCCTAACCCTAACACATACCTAACCCTAACCCTAACGCATACCTAACCTTAAACCTAACCCAAACCCAAACCCTAACACAAGCCTATCCCTAAACCTAACCCTATCCATAAACCTAACCCTAACCCTAACCTAACCCTAACCCTAACCCTAACCCTAACCCTAACCCTAACGCAAACCTAACCCTAACCCTAACCCTAACCTTAACGCAAACCTAACCCTAAACTTAACGCTAACCATAAAACCCTAACGCTAACCCTAACCCTAACCCTAACCCTAACCCTAACCTTAAAACTAACCTTAACCCTAATCCTAACGCAAACCTAACTGTAACCCTAATACTTACACTAACCCTAGACCTAACCCTAACCATAACTCTAACCGAAACACTAACCCTAACGCAAACCTAACCCTAACATTAACCCTAACCCTAACCCAACCCTAACCCTAACCCTAACACTAACCCTAACGCAAACCTAACCCTAACCATACCCCTAAAGCTAACACTAAACTTAAAACTAACCTTAACCCTAACCCTAACGCAAACCTAACCCTAACCCTAACACTAACCCTAACACTAAAACTAACGCCAACCTAACCCTAACTCTAAACCTAATCCTAACCCTAACCCTGAACATAACCCTAACCCTAACCCTAACCCTAAACCCTAGCCCTTTCCCTAACCTTAACCCTAACCCTAACCCTAACCATAATGGAAACATAACCCTAACCCTAACCCTAAAACTAACGCAAACCTAACCCTAAACCTAACCCTAACCCTAACACTAACCCTAACGTAAGCGTAATCGTAACTCTAACCCTAACCCTAACCCTAAACCTAAGACAAACCTAACCCTAACCCTAACCCAAACCCTAACCTTAACCCTAACGCTAACACTAACCCTAGACCTAACCCTAACCATAACCCTCACCGTAACACTAACTCTAAACCTAACGCAAACCTAACCCTAAATCCTAACCCTAAAACTAACCCTAACCCTAACGCATACCTAACCCTAACCCTAACCTTAACGCAACCTAAATTTAACCCTATCCCTAACCCTAACCCTAACACAAGCCTATCCCTAAAACTAACCCTATCCATAAACCTAACCCTAACCCTAAACCTAACCTAATCCTAACCCTAACACGAACCCTAACCCTAACGCAAACCTAACCCTAACCCTAACCCTAACCTTAACGCAAACCTAAACCTAAACTTAACGCTAACCCTAAAACCCTAACGCTAACCCTAACCCTAACCCTAAACCCTAGCGCTATTCCTAACCCTAACCCTAACCGTAACCCTAACCCGAACGCAAACCTAACCCTAACCCTAACCCTAAACCTAACCCTAACCTTAAAACTAACCTTAACCCTAACCCTGACGAAAACCTAACCGTAACCCTAACCCTAACACTAACCCTAGACCTAACCCTAACCATAACCCTAACCGTAATCCTAACCCTAACGCAAACCTAAACCTAACATTAACCCTAACCCTAACCCAACCCTACCCTAACCCTAACCTTAACCCTAACGCAAACCTAACCCTAACCATAAACCTAAAGCTAAACCTAAACTTAAAACTAACCTTAACCCTAACCCTAACGCAAACCTAACGCTAACTCTAACTCTCACTCTAACCCTAACCCTAAACCCTAACCCTAACCTAACCCTAACCCTAACCCTAAACCCTAACCCTAACCCTAAACCTAACCCTAAACCTAACGCAAACCTAACCCTAAATCCTAACCCTAACCCTAACCCTAACGCAAACCTAACCTTAACCCTAACCCTAACCCTAACGCAAACCTAACCCTAAACCTAACCGTAATACTAACCCTAACCCTAACGCATACCTAACCCTAATCCTAACCCTAACTCTAAATCTATTACAAACCTAACCCTAAATCATAACCCTAACACTAACCCTAACCCTTACGCATACCTAACCCTAACCCTTACCCTAACGCAAACCTAAACTTAACCCTATCCCTAACCCTAACACTAACCTAACCCTATCCATAAACCTAACCTTAACCCTAAACCTAACCTAACCCTAACCCTAACCCTAACCCTAAC
>NC_142515.1:69722500-69742500 GCF_057876585.1 Rhinolophus sinicus
CCTAAAACTAAACCTAATCCTAAACCCTAACCCTAACCCTGACATAACACTAACCCTAACCATTACCCTAACCTAAGCCTAACTCTTACCCTAACCCTAACCCTAAAACTAACCCTAACCCTAAACCTAACGCAAACCTAACCCTAACCCTAATCCAAAACCTAACCCTAACCCTAACGCAAACCTAACCCTAACTCTAACCCTATACCTAACCCTAACCCTAACCCTAACGCAAACATAACCCTAACCCTAACCCTAACGCAAACCTAAACCTAACCCTAACCCTAAACCTAACCCTAACCCTAACCCTAACGCACACCTAATCCTAACCCTAACCCTAACCCTAACGCAAACCTAACGCTACACCTAACCCTAAACCGAACCCTAACCCTAACCCTAACCCTAAAGCAAACCTAACCCTAAACCTAACACTAAACCTAACCCTAAGCCTATACCCTAACCCTAACCCTACCCTAACCTAACCCTAACCGTATACCCTAACCCTAACTCTACCTTAACCTAACCTTAAACCTAACCCTATCCCTAACCATAACCCTAACCCTAACGGAAACATAATCCTAACCCTAACCCGATCCCTAACTCTAACGCATACCTAACCCTAACGCTAACCCTAACCCTAACCCTAAACCCTAGCGCTATTCCTAACCCTAACCCTAACCGTAACCCTAACCCGAACGCAAACCTAACCCTAACCCTAACCCTAAACCTAACCCTAACCTTAAAACTAACCTTAACCCTAACCCTGACGAAAACCTAACCGTAACCCTAACCCTAACACTAACCCTAGACCTAACCCTAACCATAACCCTAACCGTAATCCTAACCCTAACGCAAACCTAAACCTAACATTAACCCTAACCCTAACCCAACCCTACCCTAACCCTAACCTTAACCCTAACGCAAACCTAACCCTAACCATAAACCTAAAGCTAAACCTAAACTTAAAACTAACCTTAACCATAACCCTAACGCAAACCTAACGCTAACTCTAACTCTCACTCTAACCCTAACCCTAAACCCTAACCCTAACCTAACCCTAACCCTAACCCTAAACCCTAACCCTAACCCTAAACCTAACCCTAAACCTAACGCAAACCTAACCCTAAATCCTAACCCTAACCCTAACCCTAACGCAAACCTAACCTTAACCCTAACCCTAACCCTAACGCAAACCTAACCCTAAACCTAACCGTAATACTAACCCTAACCCTAACGCATACCTAACCCTAATCCTAACCCTAACTCTAAATCTATTACAAACCTAACCCTAAATCCTAACCCTAACACTAACCCTAACCCTTACGCATACCTAACCCTAACCCTTACCCTAACGCAAACCTAAACTTAACAGTATCCCTAACCCTAACACTAACACAAGCTTTTCCCTAAACCTAACCCTATCCATAAACCTAACCTTAACCCTAAACCTAACCTAACCCTAACCCTAACCCTAACCCTAACCCTAACGCAAACCTAACCGTAACTCTAACCCTAACCTTAACGCAAACCTAACCCTAAACTTAACGCTCACCCTAAAACCCTAACGCTAACCCTAACCCAAACCATGACCCTAAAACCTAGCGCTATCCCTAACCCTAACCCTAACCCTAACGCAAACCTAACCCTAACCCTAACCTTAAACCTAACGCTAACCTTAAAACTAACCTTAACCCTAACCCTGACGCAAACCTAACCGTAACCCTAACCCTAACACTTACCCTAGACCTAACCCTAACCATAACCCTAACCGTAACCCTAACCCTAACGCAAACCTAACCCTAACATTAACCCTAACCTAACCCTAAACCTACCCGTAAACCTAACCCTAAATCCAAACCCTAACCCTAACCATAACCCTAACCGTAACCCTAACCCTAACGCAAACCTAACCCTAACATTAACCCTAACCTAACCCTAAACCTACCCGTAAACCTAACCCTAAATCCAAACCCTAACCCTAACCATAACCCTAACCCTAACCCTAATCCCTAACCCTAACCCTAACCCTAACGCAAAACTAGCTGTAACCATAACCCTAACCCTAACCTTAAACCTAACCTTAACACTGACCCTAACGAAAACCTAACCCAAACACTATCCCTAACCTTAACCCTGACGCAAACGTAACCCTAACCCTAACCCTAACACTAACCCTAAGGCAAACCTAACCCTAAACCTAACCCTAACCCTAACCTTAACCCTAACGCAAACCTAACCCTAACCCTAACCCTAACCCTAACCCTAACCCTAACGCAAACCTAACCCTATCCATAAACCTAACCCAAAACCTAACCCAAACCATAACCCTAACGCAAACCTAACCCTAACCCTAAACCTAAACCTAACACTAACGGAAACTTAACCCTAACCCTAACCCTAACCGTAACCCTAACCCTAACCCTAAAGCAAACCTAACCATAACCCTAACCCTAACCCTAACATTAAACCTACACTTAACCCTAACCCTAACGAAAACTTAACCCTAACCCTAACCCTAAACTTAACCCTAACGCAAACCAAACCCTAACCCTAACCCTAACGCAAACCTAACCCTAACCGTAGCCCTAACCCTAAAGCTAACCCAAAGCCTAATCCTAACCGAACCCTAAACCTCACCCTAACCCTAACCCTAATGCAAACCTAACCGTAACACTAACCCTATCCCTAAACATAACCCTAACCCGTACCCAAACACTAATGCAAATCTAACCGTAACACTAAACCTAAACCTAATCCTAACATTAAAACTAACCTTAACCCTAAATCTAACGCAGACTACCCCTACCACTTATCCTAACCCTAACCCTAAACCTAACCCTAAACCTACCCCTAAACATAACCCTAACCCTAACACTAACCATAACCCTAACCCTAAACATTAACTCTAACCCTAACCCTAACCGTAACCTAACCTTAATCCTAAGTATAACGCTAACCCTAAACCTAACCCTAACCCTAAAACCTAACCCTAACCGTACCCTAACCTAACCCTAAAACAAAACCTAATCCTAAACGCTACCCTAACCATAACCTAACACTAACCCTAATCCTTACCCTAACCTAAGCCTAACTCTTACCCTAAACCTAACCCTAAACCTAACCCTAACCCTAAACCTAACACAAACCTAACCCTAACCCTAATCCAAAACCTAACCCTAACCCTAACGCAAACCTAACCTTAAACCTAAACCTAACCCTAACCTTAACCATGACGAAAACCTAACCTAACCCTAACCCTAACCCTAACCCTAACCCTAACGCAAACCTAACACTAACCCTAACCCTTACACTAACACTAACACAAACCTAACCCTATACCTAACCCTAACCCTAAAAGTAATCCTAACCCTAACCCTAACGCAAACCTAACCCTAACCCTAACCCTACGCAAACCTAACCCTAACCCTAACCCTAACCCTACGCAAACCTAACCCTAACCCTAACCCTAACCATAACGCAAACCTAAACCTAACCCTAAACTTAACCCTAACCCTAACCCTAACCCTTATGCAAACCTAACCCTAAGTCTAACCCTAACCTTACGCAAACCTAACCCTAAACCTAACCCTAACCCTAACCCTAACGCTAACCCTAACGCAAACCTAACCCTAACCCTAACCCTAACCCTAACCCTAACCCTAACCCTAAACCTAAACCAAACCATAACCCTAACGCAAACCTACCCTAACCCTAACCCTAAACTTAACCCTAACGCAAACCTAACCCTAAGCCTAACCCTAACCCTAACCCTAACCCTAATCCTAACCCTAACGCAAACGTAACCGTAACCCTAACCCTAAACCTAACGCAAAACTAACCCTAAATCCTAACCCTAACCCTAACCCTAACCCTAACCCTAACCCTAACCATAACCCTAACGCAAACCTAACCCTAAACCTAACCCTAACCCTAACCCTAACCCTAACGCAAACCTAACCGTAACCCTAACCATAAACCTAACCCTAACGCAAACCTAACACTAACTCTATCCCTACCACTAACCCTAGCCCTAACTCAAACACTAACCCTAACCGTACCCCTAGCCCTAACGCAAACCAAACCCTAACCTTAACCCTAACCCTAACCCAACCCTAACCCTAACCCTAAACCTAACCCTAACGCAAACCTAACCCTAACACTAACTCTAAATCTAACCCTAAATTTAAAACAAACCTTAACCATAACCCTAACGCAACCTAACTCTAACCCTAACAATAACTCTAACCATAACCCTAAACCCTAACATAACCCTAACCCGAACCCTAACGCAAACATAATCGTAACGCTAAACCTAAAACTAACCTTAAATCTAACCTTAACCCTAACCCTAATGAAAACCTAACCCTAACCCTAACCATAACCCTAACGCAAACCTAACCCTATCCCTAACATAACCCTAACACAAACCTAACCCTAAGCCTAACCCTAACCCTAACGCTAACACTAACGCAAACCTATCCCTAACCCTAACCCTAACCCTAACCCTAACCCTAACCCTAACCCTAACCCTAACACAAACCTAACCCTAACCCTAACCCTAAACCTAACCCAAACCATAACCCTAACGCAAACCTACCCCTAACATTAACCCTAAACTTAACCCTACGCAAACCTAACCCTAAGCCTAACCCTAACCCTAACCCTAACCTTAACCCTAACCCTAACTCTAACCCTAACGCAAACCTAACCCTAACCCTAACCCTAAACTTAACCCTAACGCAAACATAACCCTAACCGTAACCCTAACCCTAACCCTAACCCTAACTTTAAACTTACCCTTAACCGTAACCCAAACGAAAACTTAACCCTAACCCTAACACTAACCCTAACCCTAACCCTAACGCAAAACTAACCTTAACCGTAACCCTAACCTTATCCCTAAACCTAACGCAAAACTAACACTAATTCCTAACCCTAACCCTAACCCTAACCCTAAACTTAACACTAACGCAAACCTAACCCTAACACTAAACCTAAATCTAACCCTAAACTTAAAACTAACCTTAACCCTAACCCTAACGCAAACCTAACCCTAACCCTAACTCTAACTCTAACCATAAACCTAAACCCTAACATAACCCTAACCCTAAGCCTAACCCTAACGCAAACCTAACCGTAACCCTAACCCTAACCTTAAATCTAACCTTAATCCTAACCCTAATGAAAACCTAACACTAACACTAACCCTAACTCTAACCCTAATGCAAACCTAACCCTAAACTTAACCATAACCCTAAACCTAACGGTAACCTAACCCTAAATCCTAACCCTAACCCTAACCCTAAACCTAACCCTAACACAAACCTAACCCTAACCATAAACCTAACACTAAACCTAACCCAAACCATAACCCTAACGCAAACCTAACCCTCACCTTAACCCTAAACCTAACACTAATGCAAACCTAACCCTAACCCTAACCGTAAACCTAACCCTAACCCTAACGCAAACCTAACCGTAACCCTAACCCTAACCCTAACCTTAAAACTTACCCTTAAACATAACCCTAACGAAAACTTAACCCTAACCCTAACCCTAACCCTAACGCAAACCTAACCCTAACCCTAAAACTAACCCTAACCCTAACCCTAAGCCTAACGCAAACCTAACCCGAAATCCTAAACCTAACCTTAACCCTAAACCTAACCATAACGCAAAACTAACCCTAAACCTAACCCTAACCCTAACCCTAACCCTAATCCTAAACCTAACCCAAACCCTAATCCTAACGCAAACCTAAACCTCACCCTAACCCTAACCTTAACGCAAACCTAACCCTAAACCTAACCCTAAACCTAACCCTAACCCTAACGCAAACCTAACCCTAACCCTAAACCTAACCCTAACCCTAACCCTAACCCAAACCCTAACGCAAACCTAACCCTAACCCTAACCCTAAACCTAACCCTAACCTTAAAACTAACCTTAAACCTAAACCTAACGCAAACCTAACCCTAACCCTAACCCCAACCCTAACCCTAACGGATACATAACTCTAACCCTAATCCTAAATCTAACACAAACCTAACACTAAATCCTAACCATAAACCTAACCCTATACCTTACCCTAATTCTAACCTAACCCTAACACTAACCATAACCCTAACCCTAACCCTAACGCTAACCTAATCATAGCCTAACCCTAATCCTAACATGAAACCTAACCCTAACCCTAACCTAACCATAACCCTAAAGCTAACCCTAAACCTACCACTACCACTAACACTAACCCTAAGTCTAACCCTAAACCTAACCCTAAACCTATCCATACCCATAACCCTAACCCTAACACTAACCATAAACCTAACCCTAAATATTAACTCTAGCCCTAATCCTAACCCTAACGTAAACCTAATCCGAATCTAACCCTAACCCCTAAACCTAAACCTATCCCTAAACCTAACCGTAACTTTGACTCTAACCTAACGCTAACCCTAACCCTAACCCTACCTCTACCCCTAATCCTAATCCTAACCCTAACCCTAACCCTAAACCCTAACCCTAACCCTAACCCTAACCCTAACCTTAACCCTAACACAAACCTAACCCTAATCCTAACCCTAACTCTAACCCTAATGCAAACCTAACGCTAACCCTAACCATAACCATAACGCAAACCTAACCCTAACCCTAACCCTAAACCTAACCCTAAATCTAACCCTAACCCTAAACCTAACATTAACGCAAACATAACCCTAACCCTAACCCTAACCCTAACCCTAACCCTAACCCTAAACCTAAACCTAACCATAACCCTAACGCAAACCTAACCCTAACCCTAACCCTAACAGAAACCCTAACCCTAATGCAATCCTAACCCTAACCCTAACACTAACCCTTACCCTAACGCATACCTAAACCTAGCCCTAACCCTAACCCTAACCCTAACGCAAACCTAAACCTAACCCTAACCATAAACCTAACCCTAACCCTAAACCTAACCCTAACCTAAACCTAACCGAAAACCTAACCGTAACCCTAAACCTAACCTTAACCCTAATCCCTAACCCTAACCCTAAGCCTAAGGCTAAACTAAACATAACCGTACCCTAAACCCTAAACCTAACCCTAAACCTAACCCTAACCTAACACTAACCCTAACCCTAACACTAACCCTAACGTAAGCCTAACTCTAACCCTAAACTTAACCCTAAACCTTACCCTAACCCTAAGCCTAACGCAAACTTAACCCTAACCCTAACACTAACCCTAACCCTAACCCTAACGCTAACCTAACCCTAAACCTAACCCTAACCCTTACCCTAACCCTAACGCAAACCTAAACCTAACCCTAACCCTAACCCTAACTCTAACGCAAAACTAACCCTAACCCTAACTCTAACCCTAAACCTAACTCAAACCCTAACCTTAACGCAAACCTAAACCTAACCCTAACCCTAACCCTAACGCAAACCTAAACCTAACCCTAACCCTAACCCTAACCCTAATCCTAACGCAAACCTAACCCTAACCCTATCCCTAAACCTAAACCAAACCCTGACCTTAACGCAAACCTAACCCTAACCCTAACCCTAACCCTAACACTAACGCAACCTAACCCTAACCCTAACCGTAACCATAACGCTAACCCTAACGCAAACCTAACCGTAACCCTAACCCTAACCCTAACCTTAAACCTACCCTTAACCCTAACCCTAACGAAAACTTAACCCTAACCCTAACCCTAACCCTAACCCTAAAGCAAACCTAACCCTAACCTAACACTAACCCTAACCTTAACCCTAAACCTAACGCAAACCTAACCCTAAATCCTAAACCTAACCCTAACCCTAACCCTAACGCAAAACTAACCCTAAACCTAACCCTAACCCTAACCTTAAAGCTAACGCAAACCAAACCCTAACCCTAACCCTAACATAAACCTAACCCTAACCCTAACCCTAACCCTAAACCTAACCCTAACCCAAACGCAAACCTAAACATAACCCTAACACTAACCCTAACCCTAACCCTAACCCTAACCCTAAAACCTAACCCTAACCCTACCCTAACCTAACCCTAAAACTAAACCTAATCCTAAACGCTAACCCTAACCCTAACCTAACACAAACCCTAACCCTAACCTAAGCCTAACTCTTACCCTAACCCTAACCTTAACCATGACGAAAACCTAACCCTAACCCTAACCGTAACCCTAACGCAAACCTAACACTAACCCTAACCCTTACACTAACCCTAACACAAACCTAACCTTATCCCTACCCCTAACCCTAAACGTAATCCTAACACTAACCCTAACGCAAAACTAACCCTAACCCTAACGCTAACCCTAACCCTAACACTACCCTAACCCTAACCCTAACCCTAACCCTAACCCTAACCCTAACCCTAACCCTAACCCTAACACTAACCCTAACCCTAACCCTAACTCTAACCCTAACACTAAACCCTAACCCTAACCCTAACCCTAACGCTAACCTTAAACATAAACCTAACCCTAACCCTAACGAAAACCTAACCCTTACCCTAACCCTAACGCAAACCAAACCTAACCCTAACCCACACGCAATCCTAACCCTAAACCTAACCATAACCCTAACCCTATCCCTAACGCAAACCAAACCCTAATCCTAACCCTAACTCTAAACCTAACGCAAACCTAACTCTAAATCCTAACCCTAACACTAACCCTAACCCTAACGCATACCTAACACTAACCCTAACCCTAACGCAAACCTAATCCTAAACTTAACGCTAACCCTAAAACCCTAACGCTAACCCTAACCCTAACCCTAACCCAAATACAAACCTAACCCTAAAACCCTAACGCTAACCCTAACCCTAACCCTAACCCTATTACAAACCTAACCCTAACCTTAACCCTAACGCAAATCTTACCCTAACCCTAACACTAACCCTAACCCGAACGCACACCTAACCCTAAACCTAACCCTAACCCTAACGCAAACCTAACCTGAACCCTTACCCTAACCCTAACCCTAACCCTAACACAAGCCTATCCCTAAACCTAACCCTATCTATAAACCTAACCGTAACCCCAACCCTAACTTAACCCTAACCCTAACCCTAACCCTAACCCTAACCCTAAGCCTAACCCTAACGCAAACCTAACCCTAACCCTATCCCTAAAGCTAAACCTAAACTTAACACTAACCTTAACCCTAACCCTAACCCTAACCCTAACCATAATGGAAACATAACCCTAACCCTAACCCTAAAACTAACGCAAACCTAACCATAAACCTAACCCTTACCCTAACCCTAACCCTAACCTTAACCCTAACGCTAACCCTAACCCTAATGCAAACCTAACCCTATCCCTAACCCTAACCCTAACCCTAACCCTAACGCAAACCTAACCCTAACCCTAAACCTAACGCAAACCTAAATCTAAATCCTAACCCTAACCCTAACCCTAACCCTAACGCTAACCTAACCCTAACCCTAAACCTCACGCAAACCTAAACCTAAATTCTAACCATAACCCTAACCCAAACCCTAACGCAAACCTAATCCTAAACCTAACGCTAACCCTAACCCTAACCCTAACGCAAACCTAACCCTAACCCTAACCCTAACCCTAACACAAACCTAACCATAACCCTAACACTAACCCTTATGCAAAGTTATCATTAACCCTAATCCTAACCCTAACTTTAACCCTAACGCAAATCTTACCTAACCCTAACACTAACCCTAACCCTAACGCATACCTAACCCTAACCCTAACCCTAACCCTAACGCAATCCAAACCTGAACCCTAACCCTAACCCTAACCATAACCCTAACACAAGCCTATCCCTACACTTAACCCTATGCATAAACCTAACCCTAACCCTAACCCTAACTTAAACCTAACCCTAAGCCTAACCCTATCCCAACCCCTAACCCTAACCCTAACGCAACCTAACGCTAACCCTAACCCTAACCCTAACGCAAACCTAACCCTAACTCTAACCCTTAACCTAATCCTAACCTTAAAACTAACCTTAACCCTAACCCTAAACCTAACCTAACCCTAACCCTAACACTAACCCTAACCCTAACGCAAACCTAACCCTAACCCTAACCCTAACCTTAACGCAAACCTAAACCTAAACTTAATACTAACCCTAAAACTCTAACGCTAACCCTAACCCTAACCCTAAACCCTAGCGCTATCCTTAACCCTAACCCTAACCGTAACCCTAACCCGAACGCAAACCTAACCCTAACCCTAACCCTAAACCTAACCCTAATCTTAAAACTAACCTTAACCTTACCCTGACGAAAACCTAACCGTAACCCTAACCCTAACACTAACCCTAGACTTAACCCTAACCATAACCCTAACCGTAATCCTAACCCTAACGCAAACCTAAACCTAACATTAACCCTAACACTAACCCAACACTAACCCTAACCCTAACCTTAACCCTAACGCAAACCTAACCCTAAACATAACCCTAAAGCTAAACCTAAACTTAAAACTAACCTTAACCCTAACCCTAACGCAAACCTAACGCTAACTCTAACTCTCACTCTAACCCTAACCCTAAACCCTAACCCTAACCTAACCCTAACCCAAACCCTAAACCCTAACCCTAACCCTAAACCTAACCCTAAACCTAACGCAAACCTAACCCTAAATCCTAACCCTAACCCTAACGCAAACCTAACCTTAACCCTAACCCTAACCCTAACGCAAACCTAACCCTAAACCTAACCGTAATACTAACCCTAACCCTAACGCATACCTAACCCTAATCCTAACCCTAACTCTATATCTATTGCAAACCTAACCCTAAATCCTAACCCTAACACTAACCCTAACCCTTACGCATACCTAACCCTAACCCTTACCCTAACGCAAACCTAAACTTAACCCTATCCCTAACCCTAACACTAACACAAGCCTATCCCTAAACCTAACCCTATCCATAAACCTAACCTTAACCCTAAACCTAACCTAACCCTAACCCTAACCCTAACCCTAACCCTAACGCAAACCTTATCGTAACCCTAACCCTAACCTTAATGCAAACCTAACCCTAAATTTAACGCTCACCCTAAAACCCTAACGCTAACCCTAACCCTAACCATGACCCTAAACCCTAGCGCTATCCCTAACCCTAACCCTAACCCTAACGCAAACCTAACCCTAACTCTAACCTTAAACCTAACCCTAACCTTAAAACTAACCTTAACCCTAACCCTGACGCAAACCTAACCGTAACCCTAACCCTAACACTAACCCTAGACCTAACCCTAAACATAACCCTAACTGTAACCCTAACCCTAACGCAAACCTAACCCTAACATTAACCCTAACCCTAACCCTAACCATACCCGTAAACCTAACCCTAAATCCAAACCCTAACCCTAACCATAACACTAACCCTAACCCTAATCCTAACCCTACCCTAAGGCAAACCTAACCCTAAATCCTAACACTAACCCTAACCCTAACCCTAACCCTAACTCAAACCTAACCCTAACCCTAACCCTAACCCTAACCCTAACCCTAAACCTAACCCTAATCCTAACCCTAATGCAAACCTATCCCTAACACTAACCCTAACCCAAACCCTAACGCAAACGTAACCCTAAACCTAAACCTAACCCTAACCGTAACCCTAACGCAAACCTAACCCTAAACCTAAGCCTAAACTTAACCCTAACCCTAACCATAACCCTAACCCTAACCCTAACCCTAACCCTAACCCTAACCCTAATCCCTAACCCTAACCCTAACCCTAACGCAAAACTAACCTTATCCATAACCCTAACCCTAACCTTAAACCTAACCTTAACCCTGACCCTGACGAAAACTTAACCCTAAACCTATCCCTAACCCTAACCCTGACGCAAACGTAACCCTAACCCTAACCCTAACCCTAACGCAAACGTAACCCTAAACCTAACCCTAACCCTAACCTTAACCCTAACGCAAACTTAACCCTAACCCTAACCCTAACCCTAACCCTAACCCTAACCCTAACCCTAAACCTAACCCTAACCCTAACGCAAACTTAACCCTACACCCAAAACCTAACCCTAACCCTAACCCTAACCCAAAGCCTAACCCTAACGCAAACCAAACCATAACCCTAACCTTAACCCTAACCCTAACGCAAACCTAACCCTAAACCTAACCCTAAACCTAACCCTAACCCTAACCCTAACGCAAACCTAACCGTAACCCTAACCCTAACACTAACCATAAACCTAAACTTAACCATAACCCTAACGAAAACCTAACCCTAAACCTAACACTAACCATAACACTAATGCTAACCTAAACCTAACGCTAACCCTAACCATAACCCTAACGCATACCTAAACCTGAACCTAATCCTAACCTTAACCCTAACGCAAACCTTACCCTAACCCTAACCCTAACCCTAACCCTAACCTAAACTTAATCCAAACCCTAACCCAAACCCTAACCCTAACCCTAACCCAAACCCTAACCCTAATGCATACCTAACCCTACCCCTAACCCTAAATCTAACCCTAACGCGACTCTAACCCTAACCATAACCCTAAACCTAACCCTAAACCTAACGTAAACCTAACCCAAACCCTAACACTAACACTAACCCCAACCGTAACCCTAACTCTAACCCTAACTCTAACCCTAACCTTAACGCAAACCTAACCCTAACCCTAACCCTAAACCTAACCCTAACCCTAACGCAAACCTAACCCTAACCCTAACTCTCACTCTAACCCTAAAACTAAACCTTAACCCTAACCCTAACCATAACCCTAACGCATACCTAACCATAACTCTAACACTAACCCTAACCTTAAACATAAACCTAACCCTAACCCTAACGAAAACCTAACCCTAACCCTAACCCTAACCCTAACCCTAACGCAAACCAAACCTAACCCTAACACTAACGCAATCCTAACCCTAAACCTAACCATAACCCTAACCCTATCCCTAACGCAAACCAAACCCTAATCCAAACCCTAACTCTAAACCTAACGCAAACCTAACCCTAAATCCTAACCCTAACACTAACTCTAACCCTAACGCATACCTAACCCTAACCATAACTCTAACGCAAACCTAAATTTAAACCTATCCCTAACCCTAACCCTAACACAAGCCTAACCCTAAACCTAAGCCTATCCATAAACGTAACCCTATACTTAAACCTAACCTAACCCTAACCCTATCCCTAACCCTAACCCTAACGCAAACCTAATCCTAAACTTAACGCTAACCCTAAAACCCTAACGCTAACCCTAACCCTAACCCTAACCCAAATACAAACCTAACCTTAAACCCTAACGCTAACCCTAACCTTAACCCTAACCCTAATACAAACCTAACCCTAACCCTAACCCTAACCTTAACCGTAACGCAAATCTTACCCTAACCCTAACACTAACCCTAACACGAACGCAAACCTAACCCTAAACCTAACCCTAACCCTAACGCAAATCTAACCTGAACCCTTACCCTAACCCTAACCCTAACCCTAACACAAGCCTATCCCTAAACCTAACCCTATCTATAAAACTAACCGTAACCCCAACCCTAAATTAACCCTAAACCTAACCCTAACCCTAACCCTAACCCTAAGCCTAACCCTAACGCAAACCTAACCCTAATCCTATCCCTAAAGCTAAACCTAAACTTAACACTAACCTTAACCCTAACACTAACGCAAACCTAACCCAAACCTAACCTTAAACATAAACTTAACCCTAACCCTAAAGAAAACCTAACCCTAACCCTAACCCTAACCCTAACCCTAACCCTAGCGCAAACCTAACCCTAATCCTAACCCTAACCCTAACCCTAACGCAAACCTAACCCTAAACCTAACCGTAACACTAACCCTAACCCTAACGCAAACCTAACCCTATCCCTAACCCTAACTCTAATCCTAACACAAACCTAACACTAAATCCTAACCCTAACTCTAACCCTAACCCTAACGCATACCTAACCCTAACCCTAACCCTAACGCATACCTAACCTTAACCCTAACCCTAACCCAAACCCTAACACAAGCCTATCCCTAAACCTAACCCTATCCATAAACCTAACCCTAACCCTAACCCTAACCTAACCCTAACCCTAACCCTAACCCTAAACCTAACCCTAACCCTAACCCTAACGCTAACCTAACCCTAACCCTAACCCTAACCTTAACGCAAACCTAACCCTAAACTTAACGCTAACCGTAAAACCCTAACGCTAACGCTAACCCTAACCCTAACCCTAACCCTAACCTTAAAACTAACCTTAACCCTAACCCTAACGCAAACCTAACCCTAACCCTAACCCTAATCCTAACCCTAACCTTAAAACTAACCTTAACCCTAATCCTAACGCAAACCTAACCGTAACCCTAACCCTAACACTAACCCTAGACCTAACCCTAACCATAACTCTAACCGAAACACTAACCCTAACGCAAACCTAACAATAACATTAACCCTAACCCTAACCCAACCCTAACCCTAACCCTAACACTAACCCTAACGCAAACCTAACCCTAACCATACCCCTAAAGCTAACACTAAACTTAAAACTAACCTTAACCCTAACCCTAACGCAAACCTAACCCTAACTCTAACACTAACCCTAACACTAAACCTAACGCCAACCTCACCCTAACCCTAACCCTAATCCTAACCCTAACCCTAAACATAACACTAACCCTAACCCTAAACCTAAACCCTAGCCCTATCCCTAACCTTAACCCTAACCGTAACCCTAACCATAATGGAAACATAACCCTAACCCTAACCCTAAAACTAACGCAAACCTAACCCTAAACCTAACCCTAAACCTAACCCTAACCTTAAAACTAACCTTAACCCTATCCCTGACGAAAACCTAACCGTAACCCTAACCCTAACACTAACCCTAGACCTAACCCTAACCATAACCCTAACCGTAATCCTAACCCTAACGCAAACCTAACCCTAACATTAACCCTAACCCTAACCCAACCCTAACCCTAACCCTAACCTTAACCCTAACGCAAACCTAACCCTAACCGTAACCCTAAAGCTAAACGTAAACTTAAAACTAACCTTAACCCTAACCCAAACGCAAACCTAACGCTAACTCTAACTCTCACTCTAACCCTAACCCTAAACCCTAACCCTAACCTAACCCTAAACCTAACCCTAAACCCTAACCCTAACCCTAAACCTAACCCTAAACCTAACGCAAACCTAACCCTAAATCCTAACCCTAACCCTAACCCTAACGCAAACCTACCTTAACCCTAACCCTAACCCTAAGGCAAACCTAACCCTAAACCTAACCGTAATACTAACCGTAACCCTAACGCATACCTAACCCTAATCCTAACCCTAACTCTAAATCTATTGCAAACCTAACCCTAAATCCTAACCCTAACACTAACCCTAACCCTTACGGATACCTAACCCTAACACTTACCCTAACGCAAACCTAAACTTAACCCTATCCCTAACCCTAACACTAACACAAGCCTATCCCTAAACCTAACCCTATCCATAAACCTAACCTTAACCCTAAACCTAACCTAACCCTAAACCTAACCCTAACCCTAACCCTAACCCTAACGCAAACCTAACCGTAACCGTAACCCTAACCTTAACGCAAACCTAACCCTAAACTTAACGCTCACCCTAAAACCCTAACGCTAACCCTAACCCTAACAATGACCCTAAACCCTAGCGCTATCCCTAATCCTAACCCTAACGCTAACGCAAACCTAACCCTAACCCTAACCTTAAACCTAACCCTAACCTTAAAATTAACCTTAACCCTAACCCTGACGCAAACCTAACCGTAACCCTAACCCTAACACAAACCCTAGACCTAACCCTAACCATAACCCTAACCGTAACCCTAACCCTAACGCAAACCTAACCCTAACATTAACCCTAACCCTAACCCTAACCCTACCCGTAAACCTAACCCTAAATCCAAACCCAAACCCTAACCATAACCCTAACACTAACCCTAATCCTAACCCTATCCTAACGCAAACCTAACCCTAAATCCTAACCCTAACCCTAACCCTAACGCAAACCTAACCTTAAACATAACCCTAACATAACCCTAACCCTAACGCAAACGTAACCCTAACCCTAACCCTAACCCTAACCCTAACACAAACCTAACCCTAACCCTAACCATAACCCTAACCCTAAACCTAATCCTAATGCAAACCTAACCCTAACACTAACCCTAACCCAAACCCTAACGCAAACGTAACCCTAAACCTAAACCTAACCCTAACCGTAACCCTAACGCAAACCTAACGCTAACCCTAAACCTAACCCTAAACCTAACCCTAACCCTAACCTTAACCCTAACCCTAACACTAACCCTAACCCTAATCCCTAACCCTAACCCTAACCCTAACGAAAAACTAGCCGTAACCATAACACTAACCCTAACCTTAAACCTAACCTTAACACTGACCCTAACGAAAACCTAACCCTAACCCTATCCCTAACCTTAACCCAGACGCAAACGTAACCCTAACCCTAACCCTAACACTAACCCTAACGCAAACCTAACCTTAAACCTAACCCTAACCCTAACCTTAACCCTAACGCAAACCTAACCCTAACCCTAACCCTAACCCTAACCCTAACCCTAACCCTAACCCTAACCCTAACGCAAACATAACCCTAACCCAAAACCTAACCCTAACCCTAACCCTAACCAAAGCCGAACCCTAACGCAAACCAAACCCTAACCCTAACCTTAACCCTAACCCTAACGCAAACCTAACCCTAACCCTAACCCTAAACCTAACCCTAACCATAACCCTAACGCAAACCTAAACGTAATCCTAACCCTAACACTAACCATAAACCTAAACTTAACCATAACCCTAACGAAAACCTAACCATAACCCTAACCCTAACCATAACCCTAATGCTAACCTAAACCTAACGCTAACCCTAACCATAATCCTAACGCATACCTAAACCTGAACCTAACCCTAACCTTAACCCTAACGCAAACCTTACCCTAACCCTAACCCTAACCCTAACCCTAACCCTAACCTAAACTTAATCCAAATTCTAACCCAAACCCTAACCCTAACCCTAACCCAAAACCTAACCCTAACCTTAACGCATACCTAACCCTACCCCTAACCCTAAATCTAACCCTAACGCGACTCTAAACCTAACCCTAACCCTAAACCTAACGTAAACCTAACCCAAACCCTAACCCTAACTCTAACCCTAACCCTAACCCTAACCCTAACGCAAACCTAACCCTAACCCTAACCCTAACCCTAAATTAAACATAAACTTAACCCTAACCCTAACGAAAACCTAACCCTAACCCTAACCCTAACCCTAACCCTAACCCTAACGCAAACCAAACCTAACCCTAACCCTATCCCTAATGCAATCCTAACCCTAAACCTAACCATAACCCTAACCGTAACCCTAACGCAAACCTAACCCTAATCCTAACCCTAACTCTAAACCTAACGCAAACCTAACCTTAAATCCTACCCCTAACACTAACCCTAACCCTAACGCATACCTAACCCTAACTCTAAACCTAACGCAAACCTAACCTTAAATCCTACCCCTAACACTAACCCTAACCCTAACGCATACCTAACCCTAACCCAACCCTAACGCAAACCTAAATTTAAACCTATCCCTAACCCTAACCCTAACACAAGCCTAACCCTAAACCTAACCCTATCCATAAACGTAACCCTAACCCTAAACCTAACCTAACCCTAACCCTAACCCTAACCCTAACCCTAACGCAAACCTAATCCTAAACTTAACGCTAACCCTAAAACCCTAACGCTAACCCTAACCCTAACCCTAACCCAAAATACAAACCTAACCCTAAAACCCTAACGCTAACCCTAACCCTAACCCTAACCCTAATACAAACCTAACCCTAACCCTAACCCTAACCTTAACCCTAACGCAAATCTTACCCTAACCCTAACACTAACCCTAACCCGAACGCACACCTAACCCTAACCCTAACCCTAATGCAAACCTAACCTGAAACCTTACCCTAACCCTAACCCTAACCCTAACACAAGCCTATCCCTAAACCTAACCCTATCCATAAACCTAACCGTAACCCCAACCCTAACTTAACCCTAACCCTAACCCTAACCCTAACCCTAACCCTAAGCCTAACCCTAACGCAAACATAAACCTAACCCTATCCCAAATGCTAAACCTAAACTTAAAACTAACCTTAACCCTAACACTAACGCAAACCTAACCCTAAACCTAACTCTCACTCTAACCCTAACCCTAAACCCTAACCCTAACGCTAACCTAACCCACACCATAACGCAAACCTAACCCAAACCCTAACCTTAAACATAAACTTAACCCTAACCCTAAAGAAAACCTAACCCTAAACCTAACCCTAACCCTAACCCTAACCCTAACGCAAACCTAACCCGAATCCTAACCCTAACCCTAACCCTAACGCAAACCTAACCCTAAACCAAACCGTAACACTATCCCTAACCCTAACGCAAACCTAACCCTATCCCTAACCCTAACTCTAAACCTAACTCAAAACTAACCCTAAATCCTAACCCTAACACTAACCCTAACCCTAACACATACCTAACCCTAACCCTAACGCATACCTAACCTTAAACCTAACCCAAACCCAAACCCTAACACAAGCCTATCCCTAAACCTAACCCTATCCATAAACCTAACCCTAACCTTAACCTAACCATAACCCTAACCCTAACCCTAACCCTGACCCTAACCCTAACGCAAACCTAACCCTAACCCTAACCTTAACGCAAACCTAACCCTAAACTTAACGCTAACCATAAAACCCTAACGCTAACCCTAACCCTAACCCTAACCCTAACCCTAACCTTAAAACTAACCTTAACCCTAACCCTAACGCAAACCTAACCCTAACCCTAACCCTAATTCTAACCCTAACCTTAAAACTAACCTTAACCCTAATCCTAACGCAAACCTAACCGTAACCCTAACCCTAACACTAACCCTAGACCTAACCCTAACCATAACACTAACCGAAACACTAACCCTAACGCAAACCTAACCCTAACATTAACCCTAACCCTAACCCAACCCTAACCCTAACCCTAACACTAACCCTAACGCAAACCTAACCCTAACCATACCCCTAAAGCTAACACTAAACTTAAAACTAACCTTAAACCTAACCCTAACGCAAACCTAACCCTAACCCTAACACTAACCCTAACACTAAACCTAACGCCAACCTAACCCTAACTCTAAACCTAATCCTAACCCTAACCCTAAACATAACCCTAACCCTAACCCTAAACCCTAGCCCTATCCCTAACCTTAACCCTAACCCTAACCCTAACCATAATGGAAACATAACCCTAACCCTAACCCTAAAACTAACGCAAACCTAACCCTAAACCTAACCCTAACCCTAACACTAACCCTAACGTAAACGTAACCGTAACTCTAACCCTAACCCTAACCCTAAACCTAAGACAAACCTAACCCTAACCCTAACCCAAACCCTAACCTTAACCCTAACGCTAACACTAACTCTAGACCTAACCCTAACCATAACCCTAACCGTAACCCTAACCCTAGCGCAAACCTAACCCTAACAGTAACCCTAACCCTAACCCAACCCTAACCCTAACCCTAACCCTATCGCAAACCTAACCCTAACCCTAACCCTAACGCAAACCTAACCCTAAACCTAACCGCAACACTAACCCTAACCCTAACGCAAACCTAACCCTAACCGTAACCCTAACTCTAAACCTAACGCAAACCTAACCCTAAATCCTAACACTAAAACTAACCCTAACCCTAACGCATACCTAACCCTAACCCTAACCTTAACGCAACCTAAATTTAACCCTATCCCTAACCCTAACCCTAACACAAGCCTATCCCTAAAACTAACCCTATCCATAAACCTAACCCTAACCCTAAACCTAACCTTAACGCAAACCTAACCCTAACCCTAACCCTAACCTTAACGCAAACCTAAACCTAAA
>NC_142515.1:69922500-69940000 GCF_057876585.1 Rhinolophus sinicus
AAGGCAAATCTAACACTATCCCTATCCATAATCTTAAACCTACACCAAACCCTAACCCTAAAGCAAACCAAACCCTAACCCTAACCCTAATCCTAACGAAAACCATACACTACCCGTACCCTAACCCTATCTCTAACAATAAGCCTAACCCAAACCCTAAGCCTAAACCTAACCCTAAACCTACCCCTACCCATAACCCTAAGCCTAACACTAACCATAACCCTAACCCTAAACACTAACCCTAACCCTCACCCTAACCCTAACCTTAACACTAACACTAACCGTAACGTAATGCAAACCTAACCCTAAACCTAACCCTAATCGTAAACCCTAACCCTAACCCTAACCCTTACCTAACACTAACACTAACCCTAACCCTAACCTAAGCCTAACTCTTACCCTTAACCTAACCCTAAACCTAACCCTAACCCTGACCCTAACGCAATACTAAACCTAACCCTAACACTAACCATAACCCTAAACATAACCCTAACCCTAACCCTAACCTTAACGCAAACCTAAACCTAAATGTAACGTTAACCATGAAATCCTAACGCTAACCTTAACCCTAACCCTAACCCTAAAACCTAGCCTATCCCTAAACCTAACCCTAACCGTAACCCTAAACCTAACGCAAAATTAACCCTAACCCTAACCCTAAACCTAAACCTAAACCTAACCCTAACCCTATCCCTAACCCTAACGCAAACCTAACCCTAACACTAACCGAACCTTAACCCTAACGCAAACCTAACCCTAACCCAAACCCTAAACCTAAGCCTAACCCTAACCATAACCCTAACCCTAAACACTAACTCTAACCTTCACCCTAACCCTAAGCTAACCCTAATCCTAAGCCTAACACTAACGCTAACCCTAAACTTAACCCTAAACCTAACGCTAACATTTACCGTTACCTAACCTAAACCTAACTCTAACTCTAACCCTAACCCTAATCCTAACACTAACCCTAACACTAAACCCTAACCGTAACCCTAACCCTAACCCTAATGCAAACCTAACCATAACCCTAACCCTAACCCTAACGCAAACCTAAACCTATCCCTGACCCTAACCCTAACCCTAACCCTAACCATAACGCAAACCTAACCCTAACCCTAACGCAAACCTAACCCTAAACCTACACCCTAAACCGAACCCTAACCCTAACCCTAACCCTAACGCAAACCTAACCCTAAACATAACCCTAAACATAACCCTAAACCTATACCCTAACACTAACCCTACACTAACCTAAACCTAATCCTATACCCTAACCCTAACTCTACCCTAACCTAACCCTAAACCTAACCCTAACCCAAACATAAGCCTAACGATTAAACTGACACCTAACCCTAAACCTACCCTAACCCTAAATCTAACGCAATACTAACCCTAACCTTACCCCAACCCTAACCCTAACCCTAAATCTAACCCTAAACTTACAACTAACCTTAACCCTACCCTAACGCAAACCTAACCCTAACCCTAACTCTAACTCTAACCGTATCCCTAACCCTAACCCTAACCCTAACCCTAACGCAAAACTAACCGTAACCCTAACCCTAACCCTAACCTTAAACCTAACCTTAACCCTAACCCTAACGAAAACCTAACCCTAACCCTATTCCTCACCTTAAGCCTAACGCAAACCTAAACCTAACCCTAACCCTAACCATAAACCTAACGCAAACCTAACCCTAAATCCTAACCCTAACCCTAACCCTAACCCTAACGTAAACCTAACCCTATACCTAACCCTAACCCTAACCCTAACCTTAACGCAAACCTAACCCTAACCCTAACCCTAAACCTAACCCTAACCCTAACACTAACCCAAAGCCTAACCCTAACGCAAACCTAACCCTAACCTTAACCCTAACCCTAACCCTAACCATAATGCAAACCTAACCCTAACCCTAATCCAAAACCTAACCCTAACACTAACGCAAACCTAACCCTAATCCTAACCCAAACCTTACCCTAACGCATACCTAACCCTAACCCTAACCCTAACCTTAACCCTAATCCTAACCCTAACCCTAACCCTTACCCTAACCTAAACCTAACCCAAAACCTAAACCAAACACTAACCCTAACCCTAAACCTAACTTTAAAACTAAACACTAACCCTAACCCTAAAATTAGCTCTAACGCTAATCTAAACCTAACCCTAACCTAAACCCTATACATAACATGAAAAATAACCTTAACCCTAACCCTAACCTAACCCTAACCCTAATCCTAACCTAACCCTACCCTAACCCTAACCCTAACCCTAACCCTAGACCTAACCCTAACCCTAACCCAAACCCTAACCTTAAGCAAACCTAACCCGAACCCTAACCCTAACCCTATCCTTAACGCAAAACTAACACTAAACTTAATGCTAACCATAAAACCCTAACGCTATCCCTCCCCTAACCATAACTCTAACCCTAAACCCTAGCCTTATCCCTAACCCTAACCCTAACCGTAACCCTAACCCTAACGCAAACCTAACCCAAACCCTAAACCTAAACCAAACCCTAACCTTAAAACTAACCTTAGCCCTAAACCTAAGGCAAACCTAACCTTAACCCAAACCGTAACCATAACCCTAATGCAAACCTAAACCTAAACTTAACCCTAACCCAACACTAACCCTAACCCTAACCCTAACCCTACCCTAACGCAAACCTAACCGTAACCCTAACTCTAACTCTAACCTTAAACCTAACCTTAACCCTAACACTAACGAAAACCTAACCCTAACCCTAACCCTAACCCTAACCCTAATGCAAATCTAACTCTAACCGTAACCCTAACCCTAAACCTAATGCAAACCTAACCCTAAATCCTAACCCTAACCCTAAATCTAACCCTAACCCTAACGCAAACCTAACCCTAAACCTTACCCTAACCCTAACCCTAACCTAACCCTAAACCTAACCCTAACCCTAACGCAAACCTAACCCTAACCCTAACCCTAACCCTAACCCTAACGCAAACCTAAACCTAACCCTAACCCTAACCCTAAACCTAATCCTAACCCTAACCCTAATGCAACCCTAACCCTAACCCTAACCCTAATGCAAATCTAACTCTAACCGTAACCCTAACCCTAAACCTAATGCAAACCTAACCCTAAATCCTAACCCTAACCCTAAATCTAACCCTAACCCTAACGCAAACCTAACCCTAAACCTTACCCTAACCCTAACCCTAACCTAACCCTAAACCTAACCCTAACCCTAACCCTAACCTAACCCTAATCCTAAACCCTAACCCTAACCTTAACCTAGGCCTAACTCTTACCCTAACGTTAACCCTAAACCTAACCCTAACGCAAACCTAACCCTAACCCTAACCCTAACCCTAACCCTAACCCTAACGCAAACCTAACCCTAAACCTAACACTATGCCTAACCCTAACCCTAACCCTAACTCAAACGTAACGCTACCCCTAACCCAAACAATAACCCTAACGGAAACATAACTCTAAACTTAACGCTAACCCTAACACTAACGCACACCTAACCCTAACCCTAACCATAACTCTAACACTAACCCTAACGCAAACCTAACCCTAACCCTAACCTTAACCCTAACCCTAACACTAACCCTAACGAAAATCTAACCCTAACCCTAACCCTAACACTAACCCTAAACCTAACCCTAACCCTAACCCTAACCTTAACGCAAACCTAACCCTAAACTTAACGGTAACCATGAAACCCTAACGCTAACCTTAACCCTAACCCTAAACCAAACCTTAAACCCTAGCACTATCCCTAACCCTAACACTAACCGTAACACTAAACGTAACCCTAACCCTAACCCTAACGCAAACCTAACCCTAACCCTAACCCTAAACCTAAACCTAACCTTAACCCTAACCCTAACGCAATCCTAACCCTAGCCCTAACCCTACACTAACGCAAACCTAACCCTAACCCTAACCCTAACCCTAACCCTAGACCTATCCCTAACCCTTACCCTAACCGTAACCCTAACCATAACGCAAAACTAACCCTAAACTTAACCCTAACCCTAACCTAACCCTAACCCTAACCCTAACCCTAACGCAAACCTAACCCTAACCCTAACCCTAAAGCTAACTCTAAACTTAAAACTAACCTTAACCCTAACCCTATCGCACACCTAACCCTAAACCTAAATCTAACTCTAACCCTAACCCTAACCCTAACGCAATCCTAACCCTAGCCCTAACCCTAACCTAACGCAAACCAAACCCTAACCCTAATCCTAAACCTAACCCTAGACCTAACCCTAACCCTTACCCTAACCGTAACCCTAACCCTAATGCAAACCTAACCCTAACCCTAACCTACCCTAACCCTAATCCTAACCCTAACCCTAATCCTAACGCAAACCTAACCCTAACCCTAACCCTAAAGCTAACTCTAAACTTAAAACTAACCTTAACCCTAACCCTATCGCAAACCTAACCCTAAACCTAAATCTAACTCTAACCCTACCCCTAACCCTAACCCTAACCCTAACGCAAACCTAACCGAAACCCTAACCCTAACTCTAACCTTAAACCTAATCTTAACACTAACCCTAACGAAAACCTAACCCTAACCCTACCCTTAAAGTTAACCCTAATGCAAACCTAACCCTAACCATAACGCTAACAATAAACCTAACGCAAATCTAACACTAAATCCTAACCCTAACCCTAAATCTAACCTTAACACTAACGCAAACCTAACCATAAACCTAACCCTAACCCTAACCCTAACCTAACCCTAACCCTAACCCTAACCCTAACCGTAAAGCAAACCTAACACTAAACTTAACTCTAACCCTAACCCTAAACCTAACGCACTCCTAAAAATAACCCGAACCCTAACCCTAAACCTAACCCTAACCCTAACCCTAACCCAAACCCTAAAGCATACCTAACCCTACCCCTAAAACTAAACCTAACCCTAACCTTAAAACTAACCTTAACTCTAAACCTAACACAAACCTAACCCTAACCCTAACCATAACCCTAACCCAAACCCTAACGGAAACATAACCCTACCCTAACCCTAAAACTAACGAAAACCTAACCATAAATCCTAACCCTAACCCTAAATCTAAGTTTAACAATAACGCTAACCTATCCATAAACCTAACCCTAAACCTAACCCTAACCTAACCCTAACACTAACCCCAACCCTAACGCAAACCTAACACTAACCCTAACCCTAACCCTAACGCAATCCTAACCCTAACCCTAACCCTAACCCTAAACCTAACCCAAACCCTAACCTTAACGCAAACCTAACGCTAACCCAAACCCTAACCCTAACGCAAACCTAACCCTAAACCTAACCCGAACCCTAACCCTAAACATAAACCTAACCCTAACCCTACCCTAACGCAAACCTAACCCTACCCCGAAAACTAAACCTAACCCTAACCTTAAAACTAACCTTAACCCTAAACCTAACGCAAACCTAACCCTAAACCTAACCCTAACCCTTACCCTAACGGAAACATAACCCTAACACTAACCCTAAAATTAACGCAAACATAACTCTAAATCCTAAACCTAACCCTAACCCTAACGATAACCTAACCCTAGCTTAACCCTAACCCTAACATGAAACCTAACACTAACCCTAACCTATCCATAAACCTAACGCTAACCCTAAGCCTACCACTACCCATAAAACTAACCCGAACCCAAACCCTGAACCTAAACCTAAACCTACCCCTACCCATAACCCTAACCTTAACACTAACCATAACCCTGACCCTAAACATTTACTCAAACCATAATCCTAACTCTAACGTAAACCTAATCCTAAGTCTAAACCTAACACTAACCCTAAACCTAACCCTAAACCTAACATTAACTTGACCTTAACCTAACCCTAACCCTAACCCTAACCCTAAACCTAACGCAAACCAAACCCTAACCCTAACCCTAACCCTAACCATAACCTTAACGCTAACCTAACCCTAAACTTAACCCTAACCCTAACCCAACCCTAACCCTAACCCTAACCCTCACCCTAACGCAAACCTAACCCTAACCCTAACCCTAAAGCTAACTCTAAACTTAAAACTAACCTTAACCCTAACCCTATCGCAAACCTAACCCTAACCCTAAGTCTAACTCTAACCCTAACCCTAAACCCTAACGCTAACCCTAATGATAACCGAACCCTAACCGTAACCGAAACACTAAATCTAACGCAAACCTAACCCTAAATCCTAACCCTAACCCTAAATCTAAACCTAACCCTAACGCAAACCTAACCATAAACCTAACCCTAACCCTAACCCTAATGCAAACCTAACCCTAACCGTAACCCTAACCCTAAACCAAACGCAAACCTAAACCTATATCCTAACCCTAACCATAAATCTAACCCTAACCCTAACGTAAACCTAACCCTAAACCTAACACTAACACTAACCCTAACCTAACCCTAACCCTAACCCTAACCCTAACCCTAACCCTAACCCTAACCCTGACGGAAACCTAACCCTAACCCTATCCCTAACCCTAAACCTAACCGAAACCCTAACACTAACGCAAACCTAACCCTAACCCTAATCCTAACCCTAACGCAAACCTAACCCAAATCCGAAACCTAAACCTAAACCTAACCCTAACCCTAACCCAAACCCTAACGCAAACCTAACCGTAACCCTAAACCTAAACCTAACCCTAACATTAAAACTAACCTTAACCCTATCCCTAACGCAAACCTACCCCTACCCCTAACCCTACCGCTAAACCTAACCCTAAACCTAACACTAAACCTACACCTACCCATAACTCTACACCTAACACTAACCATAACCCTAACCCTAAACACTAACTCTAACCCTAAGCCTAACCCTAACCTAACCCTAAACCTAAGTCTAACCCTAACCCTAACACTAAACCTAACTTAATACCTAAGCCTAACATTGACCCTAACCTAACCCTAACACTAACCCTAATTCTGACCTTAACCCTAATCCTAACCCTAACCCTAACACTAACCCCTAACCCTAACCCTAACCCTAACCCTAACGCAAACCTAACCCTAACCCTAACGCTAACCCTAACGCAAACCTAACCCTAACGCAAACATAACCCTAACCCTAACGCTAACCATAACGCATACCTAACCCTAACCCTAAACCTAACCCTAACCCTAACCCTAACGCAAACTTAACCCTAACCCTAAAGCTAACCCTAACGCAAACCTAACCCTAACGCAAACCTAACCCTAACCCTAACGCTAATCCTAACGCATACCTCACCCTAACCCTAAAACTAACCCTAACACTAACCCTAACGCAAACCTAACCCTAACCCTAACTGTAACCGTAACCCTAACCCTAACGGAAACATAACCCTAACCCTAACCCTAACTCTAACGAAAAACTAACCCTAACCCTATCCCTAACCCTAACCCTAACCCTAAACCTAACCCTAACCCTAACCCTATCCTTAAAGCAAATGTAACCCTAAACTTAACGGTAACCATAAAATCCTAACGCTAAACTTAACCCTAACCCTAACCCTAACTCTAAACCCTAGCCCTATACCTAACCCTAACCCTAACCGTTACACTAAACCTAACGCAAACCAAACCTTAACCCCAACCCTACACCTAACCCTAAACCTAACGCTAACCCTAACCCTAACCCTAACGCAAACCTAACCCTAACCCAACCCGAAACGTAAACCTGACCCTAACCCTAACCCTAACGCAACCCTAACCCTAACGCTAACCCTAACCATAACCCTAACCCTAACGCAAACCTAACCCTAAACCTAACCCTAATCATAACCCTAACGCAAACCTAACCCTACCCAAACACTAACCTTAACCCTAACCCAAACCCTAACGCAAACCTAACCTTAACCCTAAACCTAACCCTAACCTTAACGCATAACTAACACTAACCCTAACCCTAAAGCAAAACTAACCCTAACCCTTACCCTAACCCTAAACACTAGCCCTATCCCTAACCCTAACCCTAACCGTATCCCTAACCCTAATGCAAACCTAACCCTATCCCTAACCCTAAAGCTAACTCTAAACTTAAAACTAACCTTAACCCTAACCCTATCGCAAACCTAACCCTAACTCTAAGTCTAACTCTAACCCTAACCCTAAACCCTAACGCTAACCCTAATGCAAACCGAACCCTAACCGTAACCCAAACACTAAATCTAACGCAAACCTAACCCTAAATCCTAACCCTAACCCTAAATCTAAACATAACCCTATCGCAAACCTAACCATAAACCTAACCCTAACCCTAACCCTAATGCAAAACTAACCCTAAACGTAACCCTAACCCTAAACCAAACGCAAACCTAAACCTAAATCCTAACCCTAACCATAAATCTAACCCTAACCCTAACGTAAACCTAACCCTAAACCTAACACTAACACTAACCCTAACCTAACCCTAACCCTAACCCTAACCCTAACCCTAACCCTAACCCTGACGGAAACCTAACCCTAACCCTATCCCTAACCCTAAACCTAACCGAAACCCTAACAATAACGCAAACCTAACCCTAACCCTAATCCTAACCCTAACGCAAACCTAACCCAAATCCGAAACCTAAACCTAAACCTAACCCTAACCCTAACCCAAAACCTAACGCAAACCTAACCGTAACCCTAAACCTAACCCTAACCCTAACCCTAACCCTAACCCTAAACCTAACCCTAACCCTAACCCTATCCTTAAAGCAAATGTAACCCTAAACTTAACGGTAACCATAAAATCCTAACGCTAAACTTAACCCTAACCCTAACCCTAACCTTAAACCCTAGCCCTATACCTAACCCTAACCCTAACCGTTACACTAAACCTAACGCAAACCAAACCTTAACCCCAACCCTACACCTAACCCTAAACATAACGCTAACCCTAACCCTAACCCTAACGCAAACCTAACCCTAACCCAACCCTAAACCTAAACCTGACCCTAACCCTAACCCTAACGCAACCCTAACCCTAACGCTAACCCTAACCATAACCCTAACCCTAACGCAAACCTAACCCTAAACCTAAACCTAATCATAACCCTAACGCAAACCTAACCCTAACCCTAACACTAACCTTAAACCTAACCCAAACCCTAACGCAAACCTAACCTTAACCCTAAACCTAACCCTAACCTTAACGCATAACTAACACTAACCCTAACCCTAACGCAAACCTAACCCTAACCCTTACCCTAACCCTAAACACTAGCCCTATCCCTAACCCTAGCCCTAACCCTAACCGTAACCCTAACCCTAATGCAAACCTAACCCTATCCCTAACCGTAAAACTAACCCTAACTTTAAAACTAACCTTAACCCTAACCCTAACGCAAACCTAACCCTAAACCTAACCCTAACCCTAACCCTATCCTTAACCCTAACCCTAACCCTAACCCTAATGCAAACCTACACCTAACCTTAACCCTAACCCTAACCCAACCCTAACCCTAACCCTCACCCTAACCCTAACACTAACCCTAACCCTAACCCTAACGAAAACCTAAACCTAACCCTAACCTTAACCCTAAACCTAAACCTAACCCTAACCCTAACCCTAACCTTAACGCAAACCTAACCCTAAACTTAACGATAAACATAAAACCCTAACGCTAACCCTAACCCTATTCCTAACCCTAACCCTAACCGTAACCCTAACCCTAACGCAAACTTAACCCTTACCCTAACCCTAAACCTATCCCTAACCTTAAAACTAACCGTAACCCTAACCCTAACGCAAACCTAACCCTAACCCTAACCCTAAACCTAACCCAAACCATAACCCTAATGCAAACCTAACCCTAACCGTAACCCTAACCTTAACCCTAACGCAAACCTAATCCTAACCCTAACCCTAACCCTAACGCAAACCTATCCGTAACCCTAACCCTAACCCTAACCTTAAACCTAACCTTAATCCTAACCCTAACGAAAACCTAACCCTAACCCTAACGCTAACGCAAACCTAACCCTAACCCTAACCCTAAACCTAACCCTAAATCGTAACCCTAAACCTAACCCTAACCCTAACCCTATCCCTAAACCTAACGCAAACCTAACCCTACACCTATTCCTAAACCTAACCATAACCCTAAAGCGAACCTAACCCTAATCATAACCCTAACCCTAACCCTGACGCAAACCTTACCCTAACCCTAATCCTAACCCTAAACCTAACCCAAACCCTAACCCTAACGCAAACCTAACCCTAACCCTAACCCTAACGCAAACCTAACCCTAACACGAACCCTAACTTTAAACCTAACCCTAACCTAAAGCAAACCTAACCCTAACCTAACCCTATCCCTAACTCTAACCCTAACGCAAACCTAACCCTAACCCTAACCATAACCTTAACACTAACGCAAACCTAACTCTAACCCTAACCCTAACCCTATACCTAACACTAACCCTAACCCCAAAGCAAACCTAACCCTAACCCTAACACTAACACTAACAGAAACATAACCCTATCCCTAACCCTAACCCTAACCCTAAACCTAACGCATACGTAACCCTAACCCTAACCTTAACCCTATACCTAACACTAACCCTAACCCTAAAGCAAACCTAACACTAACCCTAACACTAACACTAACAGAAAAATAACCCTAACCCTAACCCTAACTCTAACGCTAACCCTAAAGAAAACCTAACCCTAACCCTAACCCTAACCCTATACCTAACACTAACCCTAACCCTAAAGCAAACCTAACCCTAACCCTAACACTAACACTAACAGAAACATAACCCTAACCCTAACCCTAACGCTAACCCTAATGTAAACCTAACCCTAACCCTAACCCTAACCCTAACGCAAACCTAACCGTAACCCTAAACCTAAACCTAACCCTAACATTAAAACTAACCTTAACCCTATCCCTAACGCAAACCTACCCCTACCCCTAACCCTACCCCTAAACCTAACCCTAAACCTAACACTAAACTTACCCCTACCCATAACTCTACACCTAACACTAACCATAACCCTAACCCTAAACACTAACTCTAACCCTAAGCCTAACCCTAACCTAACCCTAATCCTAAGTCTAACCCTAACCTAACACTAAACCTAACTTGATACCTAACCCTAACATTGACCCTAACCTAACCCTAACACTAACCCTAATTCTAACCTTAACCCTAATCCTGACCGTAACCCTAACACTAACCCCTAACACTACCCTAACCCTAACCCTAACGCAAACCTAACCCTAACCCTAACGCTAACCCTAACGCAAACCTAACCCTAACGCAAACCTAACCCTAACCCTAACGCTAACCCTAACGCATACCTAACCCTAACCCAAAAACCTAACCCTAACCCTAACCCTAACGCAAACTTAACCCTAACCTTAACGCTAACCCTAATGCAAACCTAACCCTAACGCAAACCTAACCGTAACCCTAAACCTAAACCTAACCCTAACATTAAAACTAACCTTAACCCTATCCCTAACGCAAACCTACCCCTACCCCTAACCCTACCCCTAAACCTAACCCTAAACCTAACACTAAACTTACCCCTACCCATAACTCTACACCTAACACTAACCATAACCCTAACCCTAAACACTAACTCTAACCCTAAGCCTAACCCTAACCTAACCCTAATCCTAAGTCTAACCCTAACCTAACACTAAACCTAACTTGATACCTAACCCTAACATTGACCCTAACCTAACCCTAACACTAACCCTAATTCTAACCTTAACCCTAATCCTGACCGTAACCCTAACACTAACCCCTAACACTACCCTAACCCTAACCCTAACGCAAACCTAACCCTAACCCTAACGCTAACCCTAACGCAAACCTAACCCTAACGCAAACCTAACCCTAACCCTAACGCTAACCCTAACGCATACCTAACCCTAACCCAAAAACCTAACCCTAACCCTAACCCTAACGCAAACTTAACCCTAACCTTAACGCTAACCCTAATGCAAACCTAACCCTAACGCAAACCTAACACTAACCCTAACGCTAATCCTAACGCATACCTAACCCTAACCCTAAAACTAACCCTAACCCTAACCCTAACGGAAACATAACCCTAACCCTAACCCTAACTCTAACGAAAAACTAACCCTAACCCTATCCCTAACCCTAACCCTATCCTTAAAGCAAATGTAACCCTAAACTTAACGGTAACCATAAAATCCTAACGCTAAACTTAACCCTAACCCTAACCCTAACCTTAAACCCTAGCCCTATAACTAACCCTAACCCTAACCGTTACACTAAACCTAACGCAAACCAAACCTTAACCCTAACCCTACACCTAACCCTAAACCTAACGCTAACCCTAACCCTAACCCTAACGCAAACCTAACCCTAACCCAACCCTAAACCTAAACCTGACCCTAACCCTAACCCTAACGCAACCCTAACCCTAACGCTAACCCTAACCATAACCCTAACCCTAACGCAAACCTAACCCTAAACCTAACCCTAATCATAACCCTAACGCAAACCTAACCCTAACCCTAACACTAACCTTAACCCTAACCCAAACCCTAACGCAAACCTAACCTTAACCCTAAACCTAACCCTAACCTTAACGCATAACTAACACTAACCCTAACCTTAACGCAAAACTAACCCTAACCCTTACCCTAACCCTAAACACTAGCCCTATCCCTAACCCTAACCCTAACCGTAACCCTAACCCTAATGCAAACCTAACCCTATCACTAACCCTAAAACTAACCCTAACTTTAAAACTAACCTTAACCCTAACCCTAACGCAAACCTAACCCTAAACCTAACCCTAACCCTAACCCTATCCTTAACCCTAGCCCTAACCCTAGCCCTAACCCTAAACCTAACCCTAACCCTAATGCAAACCTACACCTAACCTTAACACTAACCCTAACCCAACCCTAACCCTAACCCTCACCCTAACCCTAACCCTAACCTTAACCCTAACCCTAACGCAAACCTAACCCTAACAGTAACCCTAACCCTACCCCTAACGAAAACCTAAACCAAACCCTAACCTTAACCCTAAACCTAAACCTAACCCTAACCCTAACCCTAAACCTAAGCAAACCTAACCCTAAACCTAACCCTAACCCTAACCCTAACCCTAACGCAAACTTAACCCTTACCCTAACCCTAAACCTAATCCTAAACCTAAACCTAACCCTAACCCTAAGTCTAACCTAACCCTAACCCTAACCCTAATCATAACCCTAACGCAAACCTAACCGTAACCCAAACCCTAACCATAACCCTAACCCTACCCCAAACCCTAAACTTAAAACTAACCTAAACCCTAACCCTAACGCAAACCTAACCCTATCCTAACCCTAAACCTAGTCCTAAACCTAACCCTAAACCTAACCCTAACCGTAACTCTAACCCTAACACAAACCTAACCATAAACTTAACCCTAACCCTAACCCAAACCTAACAGTAAAACTAACCCTAACCCTAACCCTAACCCTAACGCAAACCTAACCCTAACCCTAACCCTAGAGCTAACTCTAAACTTAAAACTAACCTTAAACCTAACCCTATCGCAAACCTAAATCTAATCCTAACACTAACTCTAACACTAACCCTAACGCAAACTTAACCGTAACCCTAACACTAACTCTAACCTTAAACCTAACCTTAACCCTAACCCTAACGAAATCCTAACCCTAACCCTATCCCTAACCCTAACCCTAATGCAAACCTAACCCTAACCGTAACCATAACCCTAAACCTAACGCAAACCTAACCCTAAATCCTAACGCTAACCCTAAACCTAACCTTAACAGTAACGCAAACCTAAGGGTAAACCTAACCCTAACCCTAACCTAACCCTAACCCTAACCCTAACCCTAACGCAAACCTAACCCTACCCTAACCCTAACCCTAACGCAAACCTAACCCTAACCCTAACCTTAACCCTAAACCTAAACCAAACCCTAACCCTAACGCAAACCTATCCCTAACCCTATCCCTAACCCTAACGCATACCTAACCCTAACCCGCAACCTAACCCTAAACCTAACCCTAACCCTAACCCAAACCCTAAGGCAAACCTAACCGTAACCCTAACCTAAACCTACCCTAACATTAAAACTAACCTTAACCCTACCCCTAACACTAACCTATCCATAACCCTAACGCTAATCCTAAACCCACCCCTACCCATAACACTAACCCTAACCCTAACCCTAAACCTAACCCTAAACCTACCCCTACCCATAACCCTAACCCTAACACTAACCATAAACCTAACCCTAAACATTAACTATAACCATAATCCGAACCCTAACGTAAACCTTATCCTAAGTCTAAACCTAACACTAAACCTAAACCTAACCCTAAACCTAACCCTAACTTTAACCCTAACCTAACCCTAACCCTAACCATATCTCTAACCCTAACCCTAAATCTAACCCTAACCCCAACCCTAAACCCTAACCCTAACGCTAACCCTAACCCTAACCCTAACGCAAACCTAACCCAAAACCTAAACCTAAACCTAACCCTAATGCAAACCTAACCCTAACCATAACCCTAACCCTAATCATAACTCTAACGCAAACCTAACCCTAACCCTAACCCTAACCCTAACCTAACCCAAACACTAACGCAAACCTAACCTTAACCCTAACCCTAAACCTAACCCTAATGCATAACTAACACTAACCCTACACCTAACCCTAACGCAAACCTAACCCTAAACCTAACCCTAACATAACCCAAACACTGACCCTAACCTAAACCTAACCCTAACACTAACCATATCCCTAACCCTAACGCAAACCTAACCCTAACCGAAACCCTAACCCAAAACCTAACGCAAACCTAAACCTAACCCTATCCCTAACCCAAACCTAAACCTAAACCTAACCCTAATCCTAACTTTAACGCAAACCTAACCCTAAACTTAACGCTAACCATAAAACCCTAACGCTAACCGTCCCCTATCCATAACTCTAACAATAAACCCCAGCCTTATCCCTACCCCTAACTCTAACCCTAAACCTAACCCTAAACCTAACCCTAAACCTACCCCTAACCATAACCCTACCCCTAACACTAACCATAACCCTAACCCTAAACACTAACTCTAATCCTAACCCTAACCCTAAACTAACCCTAATCCTAAGTCTAACCCTAACGCTAACACTAAACCTAACTTTATACCTAACCCTAACATTGACTGTAACCTAACCCTAAACATAACCCTACCTCTAAACTTAACCCTAGTCCTAACCCTATCCCTAATACTAACCCCTAACCCTAACCCTAACACTAACCCTAAACCTAACCCTAATACAAACCTAACCATAACCCTAACCCTAACCCTAACGCATACCTAACCCTAACACGAAACCTACCCCTAACCCTAACTCTAACGCAAACATAACCCTAATCCTAACGCTAAACCTAACGCAAATCTAAACCTAACCCTAACACTAACACTAACGCAAAACTAACACTAACTCTAACCCTAAACCTAAGCCTAACCCTAACCATAACGGAAACCTAAACCTAACCCTAACACTAACCCTAACCCTAATACTAACCCTAAACCTAACACTAAACCCCGGCCCTAACTCTACCGTAACCTAACCCTAAACCTAACCGTAATCCTAAACCTTAATCCTAACCCTAAACTAACATTAACCCTAACCCTAACCCTAACCTAAGCCTAACTCTTACCCTAACGCTAACCCTAAACCTAACCATAACCCTAAACCTAACGCAAACCTAACCTTAACCCTAACCCTAACCCTAAGGGAAACATAATCCTAACGCTAACGCTAACCCTAGCCCTAACGCATACCTAACCCTAACCCTAACCCTAACCCTAACGCAAACCTAAACCTAACCCTAACCCTAACCCTGAACCTAATCCTAACCCTAACCCTAATGCAAACCTAACCATAACCCTAACCCTAACACTAACACTAACCCTAAACGTAATCCTAACCCTAACCCTAACGCAAACTAACCCTAACTCTATCCCAAACCCTAACGCAAACCTCACCATAATCCTAACATTAAACCTAACCCAAACCCTAACCTTAACGCAAACCTAACCCTAACCCTAACCCTAACCCTAAACCTAACGTAAACCTAAACCTAACCCTAACCCTAACCCTAACCCTAAACTTAACCCTAACCCTAACCCTAACGTAAACTAAACATAACCCTAACCCTAACCCTAAGGCAAACCTAACCTTAACCCTAACCCTAACCCTAACCCTAAATCTAATCCTAACCCCAACCCAAAACCCTAACCCTAACCCTAACCCTAACGCAAACCTAACCCTAAACCTAACCCTAACCCTAACCCTAACGCAAACCTAACCCTAACCCAAACCCTAACCCTAACCGAAACACTAACGCAAACCTAACACTAACCGTATCCCAAAGCCTAACGCAAACCTAAACTTAAACATAACCCTAACACTAACCCGAACACAAGCCTATCCCTAACCCTAACCCTAAACATAAACTTAACCCTAACACTGACTGTAACCTAAACCTAACCCTAACACTAACCATAACCCTAACCCTAACGCAACCTAACCCTAACCCTAACCCTAACCCTAAACCAAACGCAAACCTAACCCTAACCCTAAACCTAAACCTAACCCTAACCCTAACCCTAACTTAACGCAAACCTAACCCTAAACTTAACGCTAACCATAAAACCCTAACGCTAACCCTCCCCTAACCCTAACCGTAACCCTAAACCTAACGCAAACCTAACCCAAACCCTAACCCTAACCTTAAACCTAAACCTAACCCTAACCCTAACCCTAACCTTAACGCAAAAATAACCCTAAATTTAACGCTAACCATAAAACCCTAACGCTTACGCTCCCCTAACCGTAACACTAACCCTATACCCTAGCCGTATCCGTAACCCTAACCCTAACCGTAACCCTAACCCTAACGCAAACCTAACCCAACCTAACCCTAAACCTAACCCTAACCTTAAAACTAACCTTAACCATAACCCTAACGCAAACCTAACCCTAACCCTAACCCTAACCCTAGTCGTAACCCTAACCTTAACCCTAACCCTAACCGTAAACCTAACCCTAACCAAACCTAACCATAAACTTAAACCTAACCCTAACCCAACCCTAAACGTAACCCTAACCCTAACCCTAACCCTTACCTTAACACTAACCCTAACGCAAACCTAACCCTAACCCTAACCTAAAGCTAACTCTAAACTTAAAACTAACCTTAACCCTAACGGTATCGCAAACCTAACCCTAACCCTAAATCTAACTCTAACCCTAACCCTAAACCCTAACCCTAACCCTAACCCTAACTCTAACCCTAACCCTAACTCAAACTTAAGCGTAACCCTAACCCTAACTCTAACCTTAAACATAAACTTAACCCTAACCCTAACGAAAACCTAACCTTAACCCTATCCCTAACCCTAACCCTAATGCAAACGTAACCCTAACCGTAACCCTAACCGGAATCCTAACGAAACCTAACCCTAAATCCTAACACTA
>NC_142515.1:69945000-69952500 GCF_057876585.1 Rhinolophus sinicus
CATAACTATAACCCTAACCATAATGCATACCTAAACCTAACCCTAAACCTAATCCTAACCCTAACCCAAACTCAAACCTAAACCTAACCCTAACACTAACCGTAACCCTAACACTAACCCTAACCCTAATCCTACACCCAAACCCTTACCGTACCGTAACGTAACCCTAAAACTAACCCTAACCGTAACCCTAACCCTAACGCAAACCTAACCCTAACCCTAACCCTAAAGCTAACTCTAAACTTTAAACTAACCTTAACCCTAACCCTATCGCAAACCTAACCCTAACCCTAAATCTAACTCTAACCCTAACCCTAATCCCTAAACCTACCCTAACCCTAACACTAACCCTAACCCTAACCCTAACCTAACCCTAACCCTAACCCTAAACCTAACCCTAAACTAACACTAACCCTAACCCTAACACTAACCCTAACGTAAGTCTAACTCTAACCCTAAACCTAACCCTAAACCTTACCCTAACCCTAAGCCTAACGCAAACTTAACCCTAACCCTAACACTAACCCTAACCCTAACCCTAACGCTAACCTAACCCTAAACCTAACCCTAACCCTAACCCTAACCCTAACGCAAACCTAAACCTAACCCTAATCCTAACCCTAACCCTAACGCAAAACTAACCCTAACCCTAACTCTAACCCTAAACCTAACTCAAACCCTAACCTTAACGCAAACGTAAACCTAACCCTAACCCTAACCCTAACGCAAACCTAAACCTAACCCTAACCCTAACCCTAACCCTAACGCAAACCTAACCCTAACCCTATCCCTAAACCTAACCCACACCCTACCCTTAACGCAAACCTAACCCTAAAACTAACCCTATCCCTAACACTAACGCAATCCTAACCCTAACCCTAACCCTAACCGTAACCATAACCCTAACCCTAACGCAAACCTAACCGTAACCCTAACCCTAACCCTAACCTTAAACCTACCCTTAACCCTAACCCTAACGAAAACTTAACACTAACCCTAACCCTAACCCTAACCCTAACGCAAACCTAACCCTAACCCTAACACTAACCCTAACCTTAACCCTAAACCTAACGCAAACCTAACCCTAAATCCTAACCCTAACCCTAACCCTAACCCTAACCCTAACCCTAACCCTAACGCAAAACTAACCCTAAACCTAACCCTAACTCTAACCTTAAAGCTAACGCAAACAAAACCCTAACCCTAACCCTAACGTATACCTAACCCTAACCCTAACCCTAACCCTAAACCTAACCCTAACCCAAACGCAAACCTAAACATAACCCTAACACTAACCCTAACCCTAACCCTAACCCTAAAACCTAACCCTAACCCTACCCTAACCTAACCCTAAAACTAAACCTAATCCTAAACGCTAACCCTAACCCTAACCTAACACAAACCCTAACCCTAACCTAAGCCTAACTCTTACCCTAACCCTAACCTTAACCATGACGAAAACCTAACCCTAACCCTAACTGTAACCCAAACGGAAACCTAACCCTAACCCTAACCCTATACCTAACACGAACCCTAACCCTAACGCAAACCTAACCCTAACCCTAACCCTAACCCTAACCCTAACCCTAACGCAAACCTAACACTAACCCTAACCCTTACACTAACCCTAACACAAACCTAACCCTATCCCTAACCCTAACCTTAAACGTAATCCTAACACTAACCCTAACGCAAACCTAACCCTAACCCTAACGCTAACCCTAACCCTAACCCTAACCGTAACCCTAACCCTACGCAAACCTAACCCTAACCCTAACCCTAACCATAACGCAAACCTAATCCTAACCCTAAACCTAACCCTAACCCTAACCCTTACCCTAACGCAAACCTAACCCTAACCCTAACCCTGACCCTAACGCAAACCTAACCCTATACCAAAAACTAACCCTAACGCTAACCCTAACGCAAACCTAACCCTAACCCTAACCCTAACCCTAACCCTAACCCTAACACAAACCTAACACTAACCCTAACCCTAACCCTAAACCTAACCCAAACAATAACCCTAACGCAAAACTAACCCTAACCCTAACCCTAAACTTAACCCTAACGCAAACCTAACCCTAAGCCTAACACTAACCCTAACCCTAACCCTAACCCAAACGCAAACCTAACCGTAACCCTAACCCTAACCCTAACCCTAACCTTAAACTTACCCTTAACCCTAACCCTAACGAAAACTTAACCCTAACCCTAACCCTAACCGTAACCCTAACCCTAACGCAAACCTAACCCTAACCCTAACCCTAACCCTAACCCTAAAACTAACGCAAAACTAACCCTAAATCCTAACCCTAACCCTAACCCTAACCCTAAACCTAACCTTAACCCTAACGCAAATCTAACTCTAAACCTAACCCTAACGCTAACCCTAACCCTAACGCAAACCTAACCGTAACCCTAACCCTAAACCTAACTCTAACGCAAACCTAACCCTAACCGTAACCCTAACCCTAACCCTAAAACTAATGCAAAACTAACCCTAAATCCTAACCCTTACCCTAACCCTAACCCTAAACCTAACCCTAACCCTAACGCAAATCTAACTCTAACCCTAACCCTAACCGTAACCCTAACCCTAAGGCAAACCAAACCCTAAACTTAACGCTAACCCTAACCCTAACCCTAACCCTAACGCAAACCTAACACTAACCCTAACCCTTACACTAACCCTAACACAAACCTAACCCTATACCTAACCCAAACCCTAAAAGTAATCATAACACTAACCCTTACGCAAACCTAACCCTAAACCTAACCCTAACCCTAACCCTAACCCTACGCAAACCAAACCCTAACCGCAACCTAAACCATAACGCAAACCTAACCCTAACCATAAACCTAACCCTAACCCTAACCCTAACTCTAACACAAATCCAACCCTAATCCTAACCCTAACCCTAACGCAAACCTAACCCTAAACCTAACCCTTACCCTAACGCTAACACTAACGCAAACCTAACCCTAACCCTAACCCTAACCCTAACCCTAACCCTAAAACAAACCTAAAACTAACCCTAACCCTAACCCTAAACCTAATCCAAACCATAACCCTAACGCAAACCTCACCCTAACCCTAAACCTAACCCTAACCCTAAGCCTAACCCTAACCCTTTCCCTAATCCTAACCCTAATGCAAACGTAACCGTAACCCTAACCCTAACCCTAACCCAATCCCTAATCTTAAACTTACACTTAACCCTAACCCTAACGAAAACTTAACCCTAACCCTAACCCTATCCCTAACCCTAACGCAAAACTAACCCTAACCGTAACCCTAACCCTAACCCTAAACTTAACGCAAAACTAACACTAAATCCTAACCTAAACCTAACCCTAACCCTAACCCGAACCATAACCCTAACGCAAACCTAACGCTAACCCTAACCATAACCCTAACCCTAAACATAACCCTAACCCTAACCCAACCACAACCCTAACCTTAAACGTAACCCTAACGCAAACCTAACCCTAACACTAACCCTAAATCTAACCCTAAACTTAAAACTAACCTTAACCATAACGCTAACGCAACCTAACTCTAACCCTAACTCTAACTCTAACCATAACCCTAAACCCTAACATAACCCTAACCCTAACCCTAACTCTAACCCTAACCGTAATGAAAACCTAACCCTAACCCTAACCAAAGTCTAACGCAACCTAACACTAACCCTAACACTAACCCTAACCAAAACCTAACCCTTAGCCTAACCCTAACCCTAACACTATCCCTAACGCAAACCTAACCCTAACCCTAACCCTAACCCTAACACAAACCTAAACCTAACCCTAACCCTAACCCAAAACCTAACCCAAACCATAACCCTAACGCAAACCTAACCCTAACCCTAACCCTATACTTAACCCTAACGCAAACATAACCCTAAGCCTAATCTAACCCTAACCCTAAACTTAAACTTACCCTTAACCCTAAACCTAACGAAAACTTAACACTAACCCTAACCCTAACCCTAACCCTAACCCTAACGCAAACCTAACCCTAACCGTTACCCTAACCCTAACCCTATACCTAACGCAAAACTAACCCTAAATCCTAACCCTAACCCTAACCCTAACCCTAACCCTTACCTTAACCCTAACGCAAACCTAACCCTAAACCTAACCCTAACCCTAACCCTAACACTAACCCTAACGCAAACCTATCCGTAACCCTAACCCTAACGCAAACCAAACCCTAACCTTAACCCTAAAGCTAACCCCACCGTAACCCTAACCCTAACCCTAACGCAAACCTAACCCTAACACTAACCCTAAATCAAACCCTAAACTTAAAACTAACCTTAAACCTAACCCTAACGCAAACCTAACTCTAACCCTAACTCTAACTCTAACCATAACCCTAAACCCTAACATAACCCTAACCCTAAGCCTAACCCTAACGCAAAACTAACCGTAACCCTAACCCTAACCCTAACCTTAAATCTAACCTTAACCCTAACCCTAATGAAAACCTAACCCTAACCCTAACCCTAACTCTAACCCTAATGCAAACCTAACCCTAAACTTAACCATAACCCTAAACCTAACGCTAACCTAACCCTAAATCCTAACCCTGACCCTAACCCTAAACCTAACCCTAACACAAACCTAACCCTAACCATAAACCTAACACTAAACCTAACCCAAACCATAACCCTAACGCAAACCTAACCCTAACATTAACCCTAAAACTAACATTAACGCAAACATAACCCTAACCGTAACCCTAACCGTAACCCTAACCCTAACCCTAACGCAAACCTAACCGTAACCCTAACCCTTACCCTAACCTTAAACCTACCCTTAAACCTAACCCTAACGAAAACTTAACCCTAACCCTAACCCTAACCCTAACCCTAACACAAACCTAACCCTAACCCTAACACTAACCCTAACCCTAACCCTAAGCCTAACGCAAACCTAACACTAAATCCTAACACTAACCCTAACCCTAAACCTAACCCTAACGCAAAACTAACCCTAAACGTAACCCTAACCCTAACCCTAACCCTAAACCTAACCCAAACCCTAATCCTAACGCAAACCTAAACCTCACCCTAACCCTAACCCTAATGCAAACCTAACCCTAACACTAAACCTAACCCTAAACATAACCCTAACCCGAACCAAAACATTAACGCAAACCTAACCGTAACACTAAAACTAAAACTAACCCTAACATTAAAACTAAACTTAACCATAACCCTAACGCAGACTACCACTACCCCTAACCCTAACCCTAACCCTAAACCTAACCATACACCTACCCCTACCAGTAACCCTAACCCTAACAATAACCGTAACCCTAACCCTAAACATTAACTCTAACCCTAACCCTAACAAAATCCTAACCCTAATCCTAAGTATAACCCTAACCCTAACCTAACCCTAAACCTAACCCTAACATTGACCCTAACCTAACCCTAAACCTAACCCGACCTCTAACCCTAACCCTAACCCTAACCTTAACGTAAACCTAACCCTAAACTTAACGTTAACAATAAACCCTAACGCTAACCTTAACCCTAACCCTAACCCTAAACATAAACCCTAGCCCTAACCCTAACCCTAACCCTAACCCGAACCATAACCCTAACACTAAACCTAACCCTAACCATAACCCTAACGCAAACCTAACCCTAATCATAACCCTAACCCTAATCCTAATGCAACCCTAACCCTAAACCTAACACAAACCCTAACCCTAACGCATACCTAACCCTAGCCCTAACCCTAACCCTAACGCTAACCCTAACCTAAACCTAACCCAAACCCTAACCGTAACCCTAAACCTAACCTTAACCCTAAACCCTAACCCTAACCCTAACCCTAACCCTAAGGCTAACCTAAACCTAACCGTAACCTAAACCCAAACCCTAACCCTAAACCTAACCCTAACCAACACTAATCCTACCCCTAACACTTACCCTAACCTAAGCCTAAGTCTAACCCTAACCCTGACTCTAAACCTTAACCTAACTCTAACCCTAACGCAAACCTAACCCTAACCCTAACACTAAACCTAACCCTAACCCTGACGCTAACCTAACCCTAAACCTAACCTAATCCTAACCCTATCCCTAACGCAAACCTAAACCTAACCCTAACCATAACCCTAACGCTAACGCAAACCTAACCCTATCCCTAACCCTAACCCTAACCCTAACACTAACGCAAACCTAACCCTAACCCTAAACTTAACCCTAACCCTAACCCTAACCCAAACCCTAACGCAAACCTAACCATAAGGCTTACCCTAAACATAACCCTAACGCATAACCAACCATAACCCTAAACTTAACCCTAACGTAAACCTAACCCTAAACTTAAACCTAACCCTAACCCGAACACAATCCTATCCCTAACCCTAACCCTAACCCTAACCCTAACCGTAACCCTAACCCTAACGCAAACCTAACCCAAACCCTAACTCTAAACCTTACCCTAAACTTAAAACTAAGCTTAACCCTAACCCTAACGCAAACCTAACCCTAACCCTAACCTAACCCTAACCCTAACCCTAACCCTAACCCTAACCCTAACTCAAACCTAACCCTAAACCTAACCCTAAAGCTAACCCTAAACTTAAAACTAACCTTAACCCTAACCCTATCGCAAACCTAACCCTAAACCTAACTCTAACTCTAACCAGAACCCTAAACCCTAACCATAACCCTAACCCTAACCCTAACCCTAACCCTAACGCATACCTAACCGTAACCCTAACCATATCCCTAACCTTAAACCAAACCTTAAGCCTAACCCTAACGAAAACCTAACCCTAACCCTAACCCTAACCCTAAACCTAACGCTAACATTGACCGTAACCTAAACCTAAACCTAACCCTAACCCTAACCCTAACCCTAATGCAAACCTAACCATAACCCTAACCCTAACACTAACGCAAACCTAAACATAACCCTAACCCTAAACCTAACCCTAACCCTAACCCTAACGCAAACCTAACCCTAACCCTAACCCTAACTCTAACGCAAACCTAAACCTAAATAACCCTAAACCGAACCCTAAACCTAACCCTAACCCTAACGCAAACCTAACCCAAAACCTAACCCTAAACCTAACCCTAAGCCTATACCCTAACCCTAACCCTACCCTAACCTAAACCTAACCCTATACCCTAAGCCTAACTCTACCCTAACCTAACCCTAAACCTAACTCTAAACCTAACCTAAGCCTAACTCTTACACTAACACCTAACCATAAACCTAACCCTATACCTAACCCTAATTCTAACCTAACCCTAACACTAACCATAACCCTAACCCTAACCCTAACCCTAACCCTCACCCTAACGCATACCTAAACCTAACCCTAACCCTAACCCTAATCCTAACGCAAACCTAAACCTAACCCTAACCCTAACCCTAACCCTATCCCTAACCCTAACCCTAACCCAAACCTAAACCTAACCCAAAACCTAACCGTAACACTAAACCTAACCTTAACCCTAAACC
>NC_142515.1:69957500-70005000 GCF_057876585.1 Rhinolophus sinicus
AACCCTAACCCTAACCCTAACCCTAAGCCTAGCCCTAACCCTAACCTCACCCTAAACCTAACCCTAACGCAAACCTAACCATAACCATAACGCTAACCCTCAACCTAAACCTAACCATAACCCTAACACAAACCTAACCCTAATCGTAACCCTAACCCTAACCCTAAACCTAAACCTAACACAAACCCTAACCCTAACACTAAACCTAACCCTAAACCTAACTTTAACCCAAAACTCTAACCCTAACCATAACCCAACCCTAAACCTAATCCTAACACTAACCCTAACGCAAACCTAACCCTAACCCTAACACTAACCCTAACCTTAACGCAAACCTAACCCTAACCCTAAACCTAACCCTAAACCTAACCCTAACCCTAACCCTAACCTTAACGCAAACCTAAACCTATACTTAACGTTAACCATAAAACCCTAAGGCAAATGTTAAACCTAACCCTAACACTAACACTAAACCCTAGCCCTATCCCTAACCCTAAACCTAAAGGTAACCCTAACCCTAACGCAAACTTAACCCTAACCCTAACCCTAAACCTAACCCTAAACATAACCCTAACCCTAACCGTAACCCTAACCCTAACGCAAACCTAACCATAACCATAACGCTAACCCTCAACCTAAACCTAACCATAACCCTAACACAAACCTAACCCTAATCGTAACCCTAACCCTAACCCTAACGCAAACATAACCGTAACCCTAAACCTATCCCTAACCGTAAACCTAACCTTAACCCTAACCCTAACGAAAACCTAACCCTAACCCTAACCCTAATCCTAACCTTAACGCAAATCTAACCCTAACCATAACCATAACCCTAAACCTAAAGCAAACCTAACCCTAAATTCTAACCATAACCCTAACCCTAAACCTAACCGTAACCATAATCCTAACGCAAACCGAACCCAAAACCTAACCCTAACCCTAACGCTATCCCTAATGCAAACCTAAACATAACCCTAACCCTAACACAAACCTAACCTTAACCATAACCGTAACCCTAAACCTAACCCATACCATAACCCTAACGCAAACCTAACCCTAACCCTTACCCTAAACATAACCTTAAAGCAAACCTAACCCTAACCCTAACTCTAACCCTAACCCTAACCCTAACGCAAACCTAATCGTAACCCTAACCCTAACCTTAAACCTACCCTTAACCCTAACCCTAACTAAAACTTAACCCTAACCCTAAACCCTAACCCTAACGCATACCTAACCCTAACCCTAACCCTAACCCTAAACCTAACCGAAACCCTAACCCTATCGCAAACCTAACAAAAATCCTAACCCTAACCCTAACGCAAACCTAACCTTAACCCTAACCCAAACCCTAACGCAAACCTAACTGTAACCCTAAATCTAAACCTAACCGTAACACTAAAACTAACCTTAACCCTAACCCTAACGCAAACCTACCCCTACCCCTAACCCAAACCCTAAACCTATCCCTAAAACTAACACTAACCCTACCCCTACCCATAATCCTACCCCTAACACTAACCATAACCCTAACCCTAAACACTAACTCTAACCCTAACCCTAACCCTTACCTAACCCTAATCCTAAGTCTAACCCTAACCCTAACACTAAACCTAATTTTATACCTAACCCTAACATTTACCCTAACCTAAAACTAACCCTAACCCTACCTCTAACCTTAACCCTAATCCAAACCGTAACCCTAACACTAACCCCTAAACCTAACCCTAACCCTAACCCTAACCCTAACCCTAATTCAAATCTAACCATAACCCTAAACCCTAACCCTAACGCATACCTAACCCTAACCCTAAACCTAACCCTAACCATAACCCTAACACAAACCTAACCCTAACCCTAACGCTAACCCTAATCCTAACACTAACCCTATCCCTAACCCTAACGGAAACCTAAACCTAAACCTAACCCTAACCCTAACCCTAACACTAACCCTAAACCTAACCCTAAACCTTAACCCTAACCCTACCGTAACCTAAACCAAAACCTAACCCTAATCCTAAACCCTAAACCTAACCCTAATCTAAGCCTAACTCTTACACTAACGCTAACCCTAAACCTAACCCTAACCATAAACTTTCGCAAACCTAACCCTAACCCTAACCAAAACCCTAACCCTAACCCTAACGCAAACTTAATACTAAACCTAACCTTAACCCTAACAGTAACCTAACCCTAACCCTAACCCTAACCCTAACGTAAACCTAAACCTAACCCTAAACCTAACCCTAACCCTAACCCTAACCCTAACGCAAACCTAACCCTAACCCTATTCCTAACCCTAAACCTAACCATACCCTAACCCGAACGCAAACCTATCCCTAACCCTAACCCTAACCCTAACGCAAACCTAACCCTACCCGCAACCTAACCCTAAACCTAACCCTAACCCTAACCCAAACCCTAACGCAAACGAAACCGTAACCCTAAACCTAAACCTAACCTAACTCTAAAACTAACCTTAACCCTAACCGTAACGCAAACCTACCCCTACCCAGTACACTAACACTAAACCTAACCCTAAACCTAACCCTAAACCTACCCCTACCCGTAACCCTACCCCGAAAACTACCCATAACCCTAACCCTAAACATTAACTCTAACCCTAACTCTAACCCTAACCTAACCCTAATCCTAAGTCTAACCCTTACCCTAACACTAAACCTAACTTTATACCTAAACCTAACTTTGACCCTAACCTAACCCTAAACCTAACCCTACCTCTAACCTAACCCTAATCCTAACCCTAACCCTAACACTAACCCCTAACCCTAACCCTAACCCTAATGCAAGCCTAACCATAACCCTAACCCTAACCATAACGCATACCTAAACCTAACCCTAAACCTAACCCTAACCCTAACCCAAACTCAAACCTAAACCTAACCCTAACACTAACCGTAACCCTAACACTAACCCTAATCCTAATCCTAAACCCAAACCTTTACCCTACCGTAACCTAACCCTAAAACTAACCCTAACCGTAACCCTAACCCTAACGCAAACCTAACCCTAACCCTAACCCAAAAGCTAACTCTAAACTTAAAACTAACCTTAACCCTAACCCTATCGCAAACCTAACCCTAACCCTAAATCTAACTCTAACCCTAACCCTAAACCCTAACCCTACCCTAACCCTAACCCTAACCCTAACCCTAACCCTAACCTAACCCTAACGCAAACCTAACCGTAACCCTATCGCTAACTCTAACCTTAAAACTAATCTTAACCCTAACCCTAACGAAAACCTAACACTAACCATAACCCTAACCCTACCCTAACGCAAACCTAACCCTAAACCTAACCCTAACCCTAACTCTAACCCTAACGCAAACATAACCCTAACCCTAACCCTAACCCTAAACCTAACCGAAACCCTAACCCTATCGCAAACCTAACAAAAACCCTAACCCTAACCCTAACGCAAACCTAACCCTAACCCTAACCCAAACCCTAACGCAAACCTAACCGTAACCCTAACCCTAACTCTAACCTTAAAACTAATCTTAACCCTAACCCTAACGAAAACCTAACACTAACCGTAACCCTAACCCTAACCCTAATGCAAACCTAACCCTAACCGTAACCCTAACCCTAAACCTAACGCAAACCTAACCCTAAATCCTAACCCTAACCCTAAATCTAACCCTAACCCTAACGCAAACCTTACCATAAACCTAACCCTAACCCTAACGCTAACCTGACCATAACCCTAACCCTACCCTAACGCAAACATAACCCTAAACCTAACCCTAACCCTAACCCTAACCCTAACGCAAACCTAACCCTAACCCTAACCCTAAACCTAACCGAAACCCTAACCCTATCGCAAACCTAACAAAAACCCTAACCCTAACCCTAACGCAAACCTAACCTTAACCCTAACCCAAACCCTAACGCAAACCTAACTGTAACCCTATACCTAAACCTAACCCTAACATTAAAACTAACCTTAACCCTAACCCTAACGCAAACCTACCCCTACCCCTAACCCAAAACCTAAACCTAACCCTAAAACTAACACTAACCCTACCCCTACCCATAATCCTACCCCTAACACTAACGATAACCCTAACCCTAAACACTAACTCTAACCCTAACCCTAACTCTTACCTAACCCTAATCCTAAGTTTAACCCTAACCCTAACACTAAACCTAACTTTATACCTAACCCTAACATTGACCCTAACCTAAACCTAACCCTAACCCTACCTCTAACCTTAACCCTAATCCAAACCGTAACCCTAACACTAACCCCTAAACCTAACCCTAACCCTAACCCTAACCCTAACCCTAATGCAAATCTAACCATAACCCTAACCCTAACCCTAACGCATACCTAACCCTAACCCTAAACCTAACCCTAACCATAACCCTAACACAAACCTAACCCTAACCCTAACGCTAACCCTAATCCTAACACTAACCCTATCCCTAACCCTAACGGAAACCTAAACCTAACCCTAACACTAACCCTAACCCTAACACTAACCCTAACCCTAACCCTAAACCCTAACCCTAACCCTACCGTAACCTAACCCTAAACCTAACCCTAATCCTAAACCCTAAACCTAACCCTAACCTAAGCCTAACTCTTACCCTAACGCTAACCCTAAACCTAACCCTAACCATAAACTTTCGCAAATCTAACCCTAACCCTAACCCAAACCCTAACCCTAACCCTAACGCAAACTTAATACTAAACCTAACCCTAACCCTAACAGTAACCTAACCCTAACCCTAACCCTAACTCTAACGTAAACCTAAACCTAACCCTAACCCTAAACTTAACCCTAACCCTAACCCTAAGGCAAACCTAACCCTAACCCTAACCGTAACCCTAAACCTAACCCAAACCCTAACCCTAACGCAAACCTATCCCTAACCCTAAACCTAACCCTAACGCAAACCTAACCCTACCCGCAACCTAACCCTAAACCTAACCCTAACCCTAACCCAAACCATAACGCAAACCTAACCTTAACCCTAACCCAAACCCTAACGCAAACCTAACTGTAACCCTAAACCTAAACCTAACACTAACATTAAAACTAACCTTAACCCTAACCCTAACGCAAACCTACCCCTACCCCTAACCCAAAACATAAAACCTAACCCTAAAACTAACACTAACCCTACCCCTACCCATAATCCTACCCCTAACACTAACCATAACCCTAACCCTAAACACTAACTCTAACCCTAACCCTAACCCTTACCTAACCCTAATCCTAAGTTTAACCCTAACCCTAACACTAAACCTAACTTTATACCTAACCCTAACATTGACCCTAACCTAAACCTAACCCTAACCCTACCTCTAACCTTAACCCTAATCCAAACCGTAACCCTAACTCTAACCCCTAAACCTAACCCTAACCCTAACCCAAACCATAACGCAAACCAAACCGTAACCCTAAACCTAAACCTAACCCTAACATTAAAACTAACCTTAACCCTAACCCTAACGCAAACCTACCCCTACCCCGTACCCTAATCCTAAAACTAACCCTAAATCTAACCCTAAACCTACCCCTACCCATAACCCTACCCATAAAACTAACCATAACACTAACCCTAAACATTAACTCTAACCCTAACCCTAACCCTAACCTAACCCTAATCCTAAGTCTAACCCTAACCTTAACACTAAACCTAACTTTATACCTAACCCTTACTTTGACCCTAACCTAACCCTAATCCTAACCCTACCTCTAACCTAACCCTAATCCTAGCCCTAACCCTAACTCTAACCCCTAACCGTAACCCTAACCCTAACCCTAATGCAAACCTAACCTTAACCCTAACCCTAACGCATACCTAAACCTAACCCTAAACCTTACCCTAACCCTAACCCAAACTCAATCCTAAACCTAAACCTAACACTAACCGTAACCCTAACACTAACCGTAACCATAACCCTAAACCCAAACCATAACCCTACCATAACCTAACCTTAAACCTAAGCCTAATCCTAAACCCTAACCTTAACCCTAACCAAACATTAACCCTAGCCCTAACCCTAACCTAATCCTAACTCTTACCCGAACGCTAACCCTAATCCTAACCCTAACCCTAACCCTAACGCAAACATAACCCTAAACTTAACCCTAATCCTAACCCTAAACCTAACGCAAACCTAAACCTAACCCTAACCCTAACCCTAACCCTAACGCAAACCTAACCCTAACCCTACCCTAACCATAACCCTAACCGTAACCCTAACCCTAACGCAAACCTAATCCAACCCTAACCCTAAACCTAACCCTAACCTTAAAACTAACCTTAACCGTTACCCAAACCAAACCTAACCCTAACCCTAATCCTAAACCTAGTCCTAACCCTAACCCTAAACCTAACCCTAACCGTAACCCTAACCCTAACGCAAAACTAACCATAAACTTAACCCTAACCCTAACCCAACCTTAACAGTAAAACTAACCCTAACCCTAACCCTAACCCCTAACCCTAACACTAACACTAACCCTAAACATAACCCTGATGCAAACCTAACCATAACCCTAACCCTAACCCTAACGCATACCTAACCCTAACACTGAACCTACCCCTAACCGTAACCCTAACGCAAACCTAACCCTAATCCTAACGCTAACCCTAACGCAAATCTAAACCTAACCCTAACACTAACACTAACGCAAAACTAACACTAATCCTAACCCTAAAACTAACCCTAACCCTAACACTAACGGAAACCTAAACCTAACCCTAACACTAACCCTAACCCTAACACTAACCCTAAACCTAACACTAAACCCTAACCCTAACCCTACTGTAACCTAACCCTAAACCTAACCCTAATCCTAAACCTTAATCCTAACCCTAAACTAACATTAACCCTAACCCTAACCCTAACCTAAGCCTAATTCTTACCCTAACGCTAACCCTAAACCTAAACATAACCCTAAACCTAAGGCAAACCTAACCTTAACCCTAAACCAAACCCTAACCCTAAACTAACGCAAACCTAACCCTAACCCTAACCCTAACCCTAACCCTAACCCTAACCCTAACCCTAACGCAAACCTAACCCTAGCAATATCACTATACCAAACCCTAACCCTAACCCTAACGCAACTTAACCCTAACCCTAACCCTAACCCTAACGGAAACATAACCCTAACGCTAACGATAACCCTAACCCTAACGCATACCTAACCCTAACCCTAACCCTAACCCTAACCCTAACGCAAACCTAAACCTAACCCTAACCCTAACCCTAAACCTAATCCTAACCCTAACCCTAATGCAAACCTAACCCTAACCCTAACCCTAACACTAACCCTAACCCTAAACCTAATCCTAACCCTAACCCTAATGCAAACTAACCCTAACTCTAACCCTAACCCTAACGCAAACCTAACCCTAACCCTAACCCTAACCCTAACTCTAACCCTAGTCCTAACCCTAACCCTAACCCTAACCGTAACCGTAACCCTAAACCTAACGCAAACATAACCCTAAACTTAACCCTAACCCTATCCCTACCCTAACCCTAACCCTAACCCTAACCCTAACGCAAACCTAACCCTAACCCTAACCCTAACTCTAACCGTAACCCTAACCCTAACGCAAACCTAACCCAACCCTAACCCTACACCTAACCCTAACCCTAATCCTAAACATAGTCCTAAACCTAACCCTAAACCTAACCCCAACCGTAACCCTAACCCTAACGCAAAACTAACCATAAACTTAACCCTAACCCTAACCCAACTCTAACAGTAAAACTAACCCTAACCCTAACTCTAACGCAAACCTAACCCTAATCCTAACCCTAAAGCTAACTCTAAACTTAAAACTAACCTTAACCCTAACCCTATCGCAAACCTAACCCTAACCCTATATCTAACCCTAACCCTAACCCTAAACCCTAACCCTAACCCTAACTATAACCCTAACCCTAACGCAAACTTAACCGTAACCCTAACATTAACTCTAACCTTAAACCTAACCTTAACCCTAACCCTAACGAAATCCTAACCCTAACCCTATCCCTAACCCTAACCCTAATGCAAACCTAACCCTAACCGTAACCCTAACACTAAACCTAACGCAAACCTAACCCTAAATCCTAACACTAACCCTAAACCTAACCTTAACCCTAACGCAAACCTAATCCTAAACCTAACACTAACCCTAACCCTAACCTAACCCTAACCCTAACCCTAACGCAAACCTAACCCTACCCTAACCCTAACCCTAACTCAAACCTAACCCTAACCCTAACCTTAACCCTAAACCTAACCCAAACCATAACCCTAACACAAACCTATCCCTAACCCTAACCCTAACCCTAACGCATACCTAAACCTAACCCTAAGCCCAAAACTAACCCTAACCCTAACCCTAACCCTAACCCTAACCCTAACCCTAACCTATCCATAACCCTAACGCTAACCCTAAACCCACCCCTAACCCTAACCCTAACCCTAACCCTAACCCTACCCTAACCCTAACCCTAACCCTAATCATAAACCTAAACCTAACCCTAACCCTAACCCTAAACCTAATCCTAACCCTAACCCTAATGCAAACCTAACCCTAACCCTAACCCTAACACTAACCCTAACCCTAAACCTAATCCTAACCCTAACCCTAATGCATACTAACCCTAACTCTAACCCTAACCCTAACGCAAACCTAACCCTAACCCTAACCCTAACCCTAAATCTAACCCTAGTCCTAACCCTAACCCTAACCCTAACCGTAACCGTAACCCTAACCCTAACGCAAACATAACCCTAAACTTAACCCTAACCCTATCCCAACCCTAACCATAACCCTAACCCTAACCCTAACCCTAACCCTAACCCTAACGCAAACCTAACCCTAACCCTAACCCTAACGCTAACTCTAAACTTAAAACTAACCTTAACCCTAACCCTATCGCAAACCTAACCCTAACCCTAAATCTAACTCTAACCCTAACCCTAAACCCTAACCCTACCCTAACCCTAACCCTAACCCTAACACTAACCCTAACCCTAACGCAAACCTAACCGTAACCCTAACTAACTCTAACCTTAAAACTAATCTTAACCCTAACCCTAACGAAAACCTAACACTAACCGTAACCCTAACCCTAACCCTAACGCAAACCTAACCGTAACCCTATCCCTAACTCTAAACTTAAAACTAATCTTAATCCTAACCCTAATGAAAACCTAACACTAACCCTAACCCTAACCCTAAACCTAACGCAAACCTAACCCTAAATCTAAACCTAACATTAAATCTGACCCTAACCCTAACGCAAAACTTACCATAAACCTAACCCTAACCCTAACCCTAACCTAACCCTAACCCTAACCCTACGCTAACGCAAACCTAACCCTAAACCTAACCATAACCCTAACCCTAACCCTAACCCTAACGCAAACCTAACCCTAACCCTAACCCTAACCCTAAAACTAACCGAAACCCTAACCCTATCGCAAACCTAACAATAACCCTAACACTAACCCTAACGCAAACCTAACCCTAACCCTAACCCAAACCCTAACGCAAACCTAACCGTAACCCTAAACCTAAACCCAACCCTACATTAAACTAACCTTAACCCTAACCTTAACGCAAGCCTACCCCTACCCCTAACCCAAACGCTAAACCTAACCCTAAACCTAGCCCTAAACCTACCCCTACCCTTAACCCTACCACTAACACTAACCATAACCCTAACCCTAAACACTAACTCTAACCCTAACCCTAACCCTTACCTAACCCTAATCCTAAGTCTAACCCTAACCCTAACACTAAACCTAAATTTATACCTGACCCTAACATTGACCCTAACCTAAACCTAATCCTAACCCTACCTCTAACCTTAACCCTAATCCAAACCGTAACCCTAACACTAACCCCTAACCCTAAACCTAACCCTAACCCTAAACTAACCCTAATGAAAATCTAACCATAACCCTAACCCTAACCCTAACGCATACCTAACCCTAAGCCTAAACCTAACCCTAACCATAACCCTAACGCAAACATAAACCTAACCCTAACACTAACCCTAACCCTAACACTGACCCTAACCCTAACCCTAAACCCTAACCCTAACCCTACCGTAACCGAACCCTAAACCTAACCCTAATCCTAAACCCTAACCCTAAACGTAACCTAAGCCTAACGCTTACCCTAACGCTAACCCTAAACCTACCCCTAACCCTAAACTTTCGCAAACCTAACCCTAACCCTAACCAAAACCCTAACCCTAACCTAACGCAAACCTAACCCTAAAACTAACCCTAACCTTAAATCTAACCCTAACACAAACCTAACCCTAACCCTAACCCTAACCCTAACCCTAACCCTAACCGTAACCCTAACGCAAACCTAACCGTAACCCTAACACTATACCTAACCCTAACCCTAACCCTAACGCAAACCTAACCATAACCCTAATCCTAACGCTAACCCTAACCCTAACGGAAACATAACCCTAACCCTAACGCTAACCCTAACCCTAACGCATACCTAACCCTAACCATACCCCTAACCCTAACCCTAACCCTAACTTTAACCTAACCATAACCCTAACCCTAAACCTACACGTAATCCTAACCCTAACCATAACGCAAACCTAACCCTAACCCTAACCCTAACGAAAAACTTAACCCTAACCCTAACCCTAACCCTAACCCTAAACCTAATCCTAACCCTAACCCTAACCTTAACGCAAACCTAAACCAAAACTTAACGGTAACCATAAAACCCTAACGCTAACCTTAACCCTAACCCTAACCCTAACCTTAAACCCTAGCCTTATCCCTAACCCTAACCCTAACCGAAACTCGAAACCTAACGTAAACCAAACCCTAACCCTAACCCTAAACCTAACCCTAAACCTAACGCTAACCCTAACCCTAACCCTAACGCAAACCTAACCCTAACCCTAACCCTAACACTAAACCTGTCCCTAACCCTAACCCTAACGCAAACCTAACCCTAACCCTAACCCTAATCTAACGCAAACCTAAACCTAACCCTAACCATAACCCTAACCCTAGTCCTAACCTTAACACTAACCCTAACCGTAACCCTAACCCTAACGCAAACCTAACCCTAAACTTAACCCTAACCCTAACCCAAACCCTAACCCTAACAAAATTAACCCTAACCCTAACCCTAAAGCTAACTTTAAACTTAAAACTAACCTTAACCCTAACCCTATCGCAAACCTATCTTAACCCTAAATCTAACTCTAACCCTAACCCTAAACACTAATCCAAACCCTAACCCTAAACCTAACCCTAAACCTAAACACTAAACCTAACACTATCCCTAAACCTAACCCTAATCCTAAAGATAACCCTAAACCTAATTTTAACCTAACCCTAACACTAACCATAACGCTTAAATAACCCTAAGCCTAACTTTAACACTAACCCTAAACACTAACCCTAACCCTAATCAGAACCCAAACCTAACCGTAACCTTAAACCTAACGTAAAGCTAACCCTAACCCTAACTCTAAACAATAACCCTAAACCTAACCCTAACACCAACCCTAAACCTAACCCTAAATCTAAGCCACAAAATAACACAACCCTAACCCTAACCTTACCCTAAACCAAACCCTAACCCTAAACTTAACCCTAACCTTAACCCTAACCCTAACGCTAACGATACAATAACCCTAAACCTGACACAAATCCCATCCCTAACCTAACACTCACCTTAACCCTAACCTTAACCTAACCCTAACCCTAACCCCAACCCTACACTAACTCTAAACCAAACCCTAATCCTAAACCTAATTCTAACCTTACCCTATCACAAACCCTATCCGTAACCCTAACCCTAACCCTAAACTAAACCTAAATCAAACGCTAACCATAACCCTAACATTAACCCTAACACTAACCCGAACCCTAACTATAACACAACCATAAAACTAACCCTAACTCTAACCTGTAACCCTAACCCCAACCCTAATCCTAACCCTAACCTAACTCGAAACCTAGCACTAAACTTAACACAAACCGTAACCCAAACCTAAACCTAACCATAACCATAGCCCTACCCTAACACTAACCCTAAACCTAAACCTAAACAATAACCCTAATCCTACCCTAACTCGAACCCTAACCCTAAACACTAACATTAACCCTAACCCTAACCTTACCCTAACCCAAACCCCAACCCTAACACTAACCCTAAACTGACTCTAACATTAATCCTAACACTAAACCTAAACCCTAACCCTAACCCTAACGCAAACATAACCCTAACCCTAACACTAAACATGAACCCTAACCCTAACCCTAATCTGATACCTAACCTAACCCTACCCCTCAGTCTAAACACAAACCAAACCCTAAACCCTTATTCTAAACCTACCGCTAACATTACCCCTAATGCTAAACTCTAAACCTAACCCTAACCTTAAACCTAAACATAACACTAATACTAACATTAACCGTAACCCTAACCCGAACCTTAAGGTAACATTACCCTAACACTAACGATAACCCTAACCTTACCCTAACCCAAATACTAACCGTAATCTTTACCCAAAACTAACCATAAATATAACCCTAAACCCTAACCCTTAGCCTAACTCTAACTCTAACCTAACCCTAACCCAAACCCTAACCCTAACCCTAACCCTAAAACTATCACTAAACCCTAACGCTAACCGTAATCCGAACCCTAACCTAAATCTAACACTAACCCTAACCCTAACCCTACCCTAACCCTAACACTATCCTTAACCCTAAACACCAACCCTTACCATAACCCTAACACTAAGCCTAACACTAAACCCTAACACTAAACCCTAACCCTAAACCTAACGCTAACCCTAACACAAACCCGAACCCTAATGCTAACACAAACCTAACCCTAGAGCTAACCCTAACCCTAAACAAAAACCCTAACCCTAATCCTAACCCTTATGTGACCCTAACCCTAGCACTAACCCTAAACCTAAAGGTAACCCTAAGCCACACCCTAAACCTAACCCAAACCCAAACCCTACCCTAACCCTAAAACTAACCCTAACCCTAACCCTTACGTTAACATTATCCTAATCCAAACCCTAACCCTAACCCTAACCCTAACCCTTCCCTAACACTAACACTAAACTAAACATAACCCTAACATTAACTCTAAACATAACCCTAACCCGAAACCGAACCCTAAACCGAACCCTAAACCTAACCCTAACCCTAACGCTAATCCTAATCCTACCATTATTCTTACACCAATCCTTACCATAACGCTTAAATAACCCTAACACTAACGCTATCGCTAACTCTAAACCCTTACTCTAACCTTAATCCGAACCTTAACTTAACACTAAACCTAACCCTAACCATAACACTAACCCTAAACCTAAGCCACACAATAACCCTACCCTGAACATAACCCTAGCCCTGACCCTTACCCTAACCCTAACCCTAATATTAACATTAACCCAAACCCTAACTGTAAACTAACCCTAACATAAAGCCTAATATAACCCTAACTCTAAACCCTAAACCAAACCCTAACTCTAACCCTAACCTAAACCTCATCCAAACCCTAACCCTAACCCTAACCCTAACGCAAACCTAACCCTAACCCGCAACCTAACCCTAAACCTAACCCTAACCATAAACAAAACCCTAAGGCAAACCTAACCGTAACCCTAAACTAAACCTACCCTAACATTTAAACTAACCTTAACCCTAACCCTAACCCTAACCTATCCATAACCCTAACGCTAACCCTAAACCCACCCCTAACCATAACCCTACCCCTAACACTAACCATAACCCTAACCCTAAACACTAACTCTAACCCTAACCCTAACCCTAACCTAACCCTAATCCTAAGTCTAACCCTAACCCCAACACTAAACCTAACTTTATACATAACCCTAACATTGACTCTAACCTAACCCTAACCCTAACACTAACCCCTAACCCTAACCCTAACACTAACCCTAAACCTAACCCTAATGCAAACCTAACCATAACCCTAACCCTAACCCTAACGCATACCTAACCCTAACACTGAACCTACCCCTAACCCTAACCCTAACGCAAACCTAACCCTAATCCTAACGCTAACCCTAACGCAAATCTAAACCTAACCCTAACACTAACACTAACGCAAAACTAACACTTAACCTAACCCTAAAACTAACCCAAACCCTAACACTAACGGAAACCTAAACCTAACCCTAACACTAACCCTAACCCTAACACTAACCCTAAACCTAACACTAAACCCTAACCCTAACCCTACCGTAACCTAACCCTAAACCTAACCCTTATCCTAAAGCTTAATCCTAACCCTAAACTAACATTAAACCTAACCCTAACCCTAACCTAAGCCTAATTCTTACCCTAACGCTAACCCTAAACCTAACCATAACACTAAACCTAACGCAAACCTAACCTTAACCCTAACACAAACCCTAACCCTAAACTAACGCAAACCTAACCCTAACCCTAACCCTAACCCTAACCCTAACCCTAACGCAAACCTAACCCTAGCAATATCACTATACATAACCCTAACCCTAACCCTAACGCAACCTAACCCTAACCCTAACCCTAACCCTAACCCTAACGGAAACATAACCCTAACGCTAACGATAACCCTAACCCTAACGCATACCTAACCCTAACCCTAACCCTAACCCAAACCCTAACCCTAACTCTAACGCAAACCTAAACCTAACCCTAACCAAAACCCTAAACCTAATCCTAACCCTAACCCTAATGCAAACCTAACCCTAACCCTAACCCTAACACTAACCCTAACCCTAAACCTAATCCTAACCCTAACCCTAACGCTAACGCAAACATAACCCTAAACTTAACCCTAACCCTATCCCTACCCTAACCCTAACCCTAAGCCTAACCCTAACCCTAACGCTAACGCAAACCTAACCCTAACCCTAACCATAAAGCTAACTCTAAACTTAAAACTAACCTTAACTCTAACCCTATCGCACCTAAACCTAACCCTAAATCTAACTCTAACCCTAACCCTTAACCCTAACCCTTCCCTAACCCTAACCCTAACCCTAACCCACACCCTAACGCAAACCTAACCGTAACCCTAACCCTAACTCTAAACTTAAAACTAATCTTAACCCTAACCCTAACGAAAACCTAACACTAACCCTAACCCTAACCCTAACCCTAATGCAAACCTAACCCTAACCGTAACCCTAACCTTAAACATAACGCAAACCTAAACCTAAATCCTAAACCTAACCCTAAATCTAACCCTAACCCTAACGCAAACCTTACCATAAACCTAACCCTAACCCTAACCCTAATCCTAACCCTAAAACTATCCCTAACCCTAACCCTTCCCTTAACCTAACCATAAACCTATTTCTAAACCCTAATCCTAACCTAACCTTAACCCATATACTAACCTAAACCCTAGCCCTCAACTAACTATAATATTAACCCTAACAATAACCCTAAACCTAAACCCTAACCCTAACACTAAACCTAAACCAAACCCCAAACTTAACCCAAACCTAAACTTACCCTAACCCTAACCCTAATCCTAACGCAAACCTAATTTAACCCTAACCCTAAACCTAACCCTAACCCTAATCCTAACCCTAACCCAAACCCTAACGCAAACCTAACCCTGACCCTAAACCAAAACCTAACCCAAACCTTAAAACTAACCTTAACCCTAACCCTAATGCAAACCTAACCCTAACCCGCAACCGGCCCCTAAACCTAACCCTAACACTAACCGAAACCCTAACGCAAACCTAACCGTAACCCTAAACCTAAACCTAACCCTAACATTAAAACTAACCTTAACCCTAACCCTAACGCAAACCTACCCCTACACCTAACCCTAACCCTAAACCTAACCCTAAACCTAACCCTAAACCTAACCCTACCCATAACCCTACCCCTAACACTAACCCTAACCCTAACCCTAAACACTAACTCTAACCCTAACCCTAACCCTACCTAACCCTAATCCTAAGTCTAACCCTAAACCTAAACCTAACTTTATACTTAACCCTAACATTGACACTAACCTAATCCTAAACCTAACCCTACTTCTAACCTTAACCCTAATCCTAACCCTAACCCTAACACTAACGCCTAACCCTAGCCCTAACCCTAATGCAAACCTAACGATAACCCTAACCCTAACCCTAACGCAAACCTAACCCTAACCCTAACGCTAACCCTAACGCAAAACTAACCCTAACCCTAACACTAACACTAACGCAAAACTAACACTAATCCTAACATTAAACCTAACCCTAACCCTAACGCAAACCTAAACCTAACCCTAACACTATTCCTAACCCTAACACTAACCCTAACCCTAACCCTAAACCCTAACCCTAACCCTACCGTAACCTAACCCTGAATCTAACCCTAATCCTAAACCATAACCCTAACCCTAACCTAACATTAACCCTAACACTAACGCTAACCTAAGCCTAACTCTTACCCTAACGCTAACCATAACCTAACCCTAACCCTAAACCTAACGCAAAACTAACCCTAACCCTATCCCAAACCCTAACCCTAACCCTAACGCAAACCTAACCCTAAACCTAACCCTAAACCTAACCCTAACCCTAACGCAAACCTAACCCTAACCATAACCCTAACCATAACCCTAACCCTAACGCAAACCTAACCCTAACAATAACACTATACCTAACCCTAACCCTAACCCTAACGCAAACCTAACCCTAACCCTAACCCTAACCCTAACCCTAACCCTAACCCTAACGGAAACATAACCCTAACTAACGTTAACCCTAACCCTAACGCATACCTAACCTTAACCCTAACCCTAACACTAACGCAAACCTAACCCTAACCCTAACCCTAACCCTAAAACTAATCCTAACCCTAACCCTAATGCAAACTAACCCTAACTCTAACCCTAAACCTAACGAAACCCTAACCATAACCCTAACATTAAACCTAACCCAAACCCTAACCTTAACGCAAACTTAACCCTAACCCTAACTCTAACCCTAAACCTAACACAAACCTAACCTTAACCATAACCCTAACCCTAACCCGAACCCTAAAACTAACCCAAACCTAACGCAAACCTAACCCTAACCCTAACGATAACCCTAACCCAAACCCTAACGGAAACATAACCCTACCCTAACCCTAAAACTAACGCAAACCTAACCATAAATCCTAACCGTAAACCTAATCGTAACCCTAAACCTAATCCTAACCTAACCCTAACCCTAACCCTAAACCTAACCCTAACCCTAACGCTAACCTAATCCTAGCCTAACCCTATACCCAACACGAAACCTAACCCTAACCCTAACTTTTCCATAACCCTAACGCTAACCCTAAACCTACCACTACCCATAACACTAACACTAACCCTAACCCTAAACCTAACCCTAAACCTACCCCTACCCATAACCCTAACCCTAACACTAACCATAACCCTAACCCTAAACATTAACTATAACCATAATCCTAACCCTAACGTAACCCTAATCCTAAGTCTAACCCTAACAGTAACCCTAAACCTAGCCCTAAACCTAACGCAAACCTAACCCTCAACCTAAACCTAACCCTAACCCTAACGCAAATCTAACCCTTACCCTGACCCTAACCCTAATCATAACCCTAATGCAAACCTAACCCTAACCCTAACCCTAAACCTTACCCTAACACAAACACTAACGCAAACCTAAACTTAACCCTAACCCTAACCATAACCCTAAGGTATAACTAACACTAACCCTAACACTAACCCTAACGCAAACCTAACCATAAACCTAACCCTTACCCTAACCCAAACACAAGCCTATCCCTAACCATAACCCTAAACATAAACCTATCCCTAACACTGACCCTACCTGAACCTAACCCTAACATTAACCATAACACTAACCCTAACGCAAACCTAACCCTAACCCTAAGCCTAATTCTAAACCTAACGCAAACCTAACCCTAACCCTAACCCTAACCCTAAACATAACCCTAACCCTAACCCTAACCTTAACGCTAACCTAATCCTAAACTTAACCCTAACCCTAACCCAACCCTAACCCTAACCCTAACCCTCACCCTAACGCAAACCTAACCCTAACCCTAACCCTAAAGCTAACTCTAAACTTAAAACTAACCTTAACCCTAACCCTATCGCAAACCTAACCCTAACCCTAAGTCTAACTCTAACCCTAACCCTAAACCCTAACGCTAACCCTAATGCAAACCGAACCCTAACCGTAACCCTAACACTAAACCTAACGCAAACCTAACCCTAAATCCTAACCCTAACCCTAAATCTAAACCTAACCCTAACGCAAACCTAACCATAAACCTAACCCTAACCCTAACCCTAATGCAAACCTAACCCTAACCGTAACCCCAAACCTAAACCTAACGGAAACCTAACCCTAACCCTAACCCTAACCCTAAGGCAAACCTAACCCTAATCCGAAACCTAAACCTAAACCGAACCCTAACCCTAAACCAAACCCTAACGCAAACCTAACCGTAACCCTAAACCTAAACCTAACCCTAACATTAAAACTAACCTTAACCCTAACCCTAACGCAAACCTACCCCTAGCCCTAACCCTACCCCTAAACCTAATCCTAAACCTAACACTAAACCTACCCCTACCCGTAACCCTACCCCTAACACTAACCATAACCCTAACCCTAAACACTAACTCTAACCCTAACCCTAACCCTAACCTAACCCTAATCCTAAGTCTAACCCTAACCCTAACACTAAACCTAACTTTATACCTAACCCTAACATTGACCCTAACGTAACCCTAACCCTAACCCTACCTATAACCTTAACCCTAAACCTAACCCAAACCCTAACACTAACCCCTAACCCTAACCCTAACCCTAACCCTAACGCAAACCTAACCCTAACCCTAACGCTAACCCTAACGCAAACCTAACCCTAACGCAAACCTAACCCTAACCTTAACGCTAACCCTAACGCATACCTAACCCTAACCCTAAACCTAACCCTAACCCTAACCCTAACGCAAACCTAACCCTAACCCTAACGCTAACCCTAACGCAAACCTAACCCTAACGCAAACCTAACGCTAACCCTAACGCTAATCCTAACGCATACCTAACCCTAACCCTAAACCTAACCCTAACCCTAACCCTAATGCATCCTAACCCTAACCCTAACCCTAACCCTAACCCTATCCCTAACCCTAACGGAAACATAACTCTAACCCTAACCCTAACGCAAACCTAACCCTAACCCTAACGCTAACCCTAACGCAAACCTAACCCTAACGCAAATCTAACCCTAACCCTAACGCTAATCCTAACGCATACCTAACCCTAACCCTAAACATAACCCTAACCCTAACCCTAACGTAAACCTAACCCTAACCGTAACCCTAACCCTAACCCTAACCCTATCCCTAACCCTAACGGAAACATAACCCTAACCCTAACCCTAACCCTAACCCTAACCCTAACCCTACCCCTAACGCTAACCCTGTCCCTAACACTAAGCCTAACCCTAAACCTAACCCTAACCCTAACCCTAACCTTAACGCAAATGTAACTCTAAACTTAACGGTAACCATAAAATCCTAACGCTAAACTTAACCCTAACCCTAACCCTAACCTTAAACCCTAGACCTATACCTAACTCTAACCCTAACCGTTACATTAAACCTAACGCAAACCAAACCCTAATCCTAACCCTACACCTAACCCTAAACCTAACGCTAACCCTAACCCTAACCCTAACGCAAACCTAACCCTAACCCTAACCCTAAAGCTAACTCTAAACTTAAAACTAACCTTAACCCTAACCCTATCGCAAACCTAACCCTAACCCTAAGTCTAACTCTAACCCTAAGCCTAAACCCTAACGCTAACCCTAATGCAAACCGAACCCTAACCGTAACCCTAACACTAAACCTAACGCAAACCTAACCATAAATCCTAACCCTAACCCTAAATCAAAACCTAACCCTAACGCAAACCTAACCATAAACCTAACCCTAACCCTAACCGTAATGCAAACCTAACCCTAACCATAACCCTAACCCTAAACCTAACGCAAACCTAACCCTAAATCCTAACCCTAACCCTAAATCTAACCCTAACCCTAACGAAAACCTAACCGTAAACCTAACACTAACCCTAACCCTAACCTACCCTAACCCTAACCCTAACCCTAACCCTAACGCAAACAAAACCCTAACCCTATCCCTAACCCTAAACCTAACCGAAACCCTAACCCTAACGCAAACCTAACCCTAACCCTAACCCTAACCCTAAGGCAAACCTAACCATAATCCGAAACCTAAACCTAAACCGAACCCTAACCCTAACCCAAACCCTAACGCAAACCTAACCGTAACCCTAACCCTAAACCTAACCATAACATTAAAACTAACCTTAACCCTAACCCTAACGCAAACCTACCCCTACCCCTATCCCTACCCCTAAACCTAATCCTAAACCTAACACTAAACCTACCCCTACCCATAACCCTACCGCTAACACTAACCATAACCCTAACCCTAAACACTAACTCTAACCCTAACCCTAACCCTAACCTAACCCTAATCCTAAGTCTAAACCTAACCCTAACACTAAACCTAACTTTATACCTAACCCTAACATTGACCCTAACGTAACCCTAACCCTAACCCTACCTCTAACCTTAACCCTAAACCTAACCCAAATCCTAACTCTAACCTCTAACCCTAACCCTAACCCTAACCCTAACGCAAACCTAACCCTAAGCCTAACGCTAACCCTAACGCAAACCTAACCCTAACGCAAACCTAACCCTAACCCTAACGCTAACCCTAACGCATACCTAACCCTAACCCTAAACCTAACCCTAACCCTAACCCTAACGCAAACCTAACCCTAACCCTAACGCTAACCCTAACGCAAACCTAACCCTAACGCAAACCTAACGCTAACCCTAACGCTAATCCTAAAGCATACCTAACCCTAACCCTAAACCTAACCCTAACCCTAACCCTAATGCATCCTAACCCTAACCCTAACCCTAACCCTAACCCTATCCCTAACCCTAACGGAAACATAACCATAACCCTTACCCTAACGCAAACCTAACCCTAACCCTAACGCTAACCCTAACGCAAACCTAACCCTAACGCAAATCTAACCCTAACCCTAATGCTAATCCTAACGCATACCTAACCCTGTCCCTAAACCTAACCCTAACCCTAACCCTAACGCAAATCTAACCCTAACCGTAACCCTAACCCTAACCCTAACCCTATCCCTAACCCTAACGGAAACATAACCCTAACCCTAACCCTAACCCTAACCCTAACCCTAACGCTAACCCTATCCCTAACACTAAGCCTAACCCTAAACCTAACCCTAACCCTAACGCTAACCTTAACGCAAATGTAACTCTAAACTTAACGGTAACCATAAAATCCTAACGCTAAACTTAACCCTAACCCTAACCCTAACCTTAAACCCTAGCACTATACCTAACTCTAACCCTAACCGTTACATTAAACCTAATGCAAACCAAACCCTAATCCTAACCCTACACCTAACCCTAAACCTAACGCTAACCCTAACCCTAACCCTAACGCAAACCTAACCCTAACCCAACCCTAAACCTAAACCTGACCTAACCCTAACCCTAACGCAACCCTAACCCTAACCCTAACCAAACGCAAACCTAACCCTAAGCCTAACCCTAACCCTAACCCTAGTCCTAACCCTAACCTTAACCCTACCGTAACCCTAAACCTAACCCTAACCCAAATGCAAACCTAACCCTAACCCTAACCCTAACCCTAAACCTAACCCTAACCCTAACCCTAAACCTAACCCTAACCCTAACGCAAACCTAACCCTAACCCTAACCCTAAAGCTAAATCTAAACTTAGAACTAATCTTAACCCTAACCCTATCGCAAACCTAAACCTAACCCTAAGTCTAACTCTAAACCTAACCCTAAACCATAACCCTAACCCTAACCCTAACCCTAACCGTAACACTAACACAAACCTAACAGTAACCCTAACCCTAACTCTAACCTTAAACTTAACCTTAACCCTAACCCTAACGAAAACATAACCCTAACCCTAACCATTACCCTAATGCAAACCTAACCCTAACCATAACCCTAACCCTAAACCTAACGGAAACCTAAACCTAAATCCTAACCCTAACCCTAAATCTAACCCTAACCCTAACGCAAACCTTACCATAAACCTAACCCTAACCCTAACCCTAATCCTAACCCTAAAACTATCCCTAACCCTAACCCTTCCCTTAACCTAACCATAAACCTATTTCTAAACCCTAATCCTAACCTAACCTTAACCCATATACTAACCTAAACCCTAGCCCTCAACTAACTATAATATTAACCCTAACAATAACCCTAAACCTAAACCCTAACCCTAACACTAAACCTAAACCAAACCCCAAACTTAACCCAAACCTAAACTTAACCCTAACCCTAACCCTAATCCTAACGCAAACCTAATTTAACCCTAACCCTAAACCTAACCCTAACCCTAATCCTAACCCTAACCCAAACCCTAACGCAAACCTAACCCTGACCCTAAACCAAAACCTAACCCAAACCTTAAAACTAACCTTAACCCTAACCCTAATGCAAACCTAACCCTAACCCGCAACCGGCCCCTAAACCTAACCCTAACACTAACCGAAACCCTAACGCAAACCTAACCGTAACCCTAAACCTAAACCTAACCCTAACATTAAAACTAACCTTAACCCTAACCCTAACGCAAACCTACCCCTACACCTAACCCTAACCCTAAACCTAACCCTAAACCTAACCCTAAACCTAACCCTACCCATAACCCTACCCCTAACACTAACCCTAACCCTAACCCTAAACACTAACTCTAACCCTTACCCTAACCCTACCTAACCCTAATCCTAAGTCTAACCCTAAACCTAAACCTAACTTTATACTTAACCCTAACATTGACACTAACCTAATCCTAAACCTAACCCTACTTCTAACCTTAACCCTAATCCTAACCCTAACCCTAACACTAACGCCTAACCCTAGCCCTAACCCTAATGCAAACCTAACGATAACCCTAACCCTAACCCTAACGCAAACCTAACCCTAACCCTAACGCTAACCCTAACGCAAAACTAACCCTAACCCTAACACTAACACTAACGCAAAACTAACACTAATCCTAACCCTAAACCTAACCCTAACCCTAACGCAAACCTAAACCTAACCCTAACACTATTCCTAACCCTAACACTAACCCTAACCCTAACCCTAAACCCTAACCCTAACCCTACCGTAACCTAACCCTGAATCTAACCCTAATCCTAAACCATAACCCTAACCCTAACCTAACATTAACCCTAACACTAACGCTAACCTAAGCCTAACTCTTACCCTAACGCTAACCATAACCTAACCCTAACCCTAAACCTAACGCAAAACTAACCCTAACCCTATCCCAAACCCTAACCCTAACCCTAACGCAAACCTAACCCTAAACCTAACCCTAAACCTAACCCTAACCCTAACGCAAACCTAACCCTAACCATAACCCTAACCATAACCCTAACCCTAACGCAAACCTAACCCTAACAATAACACTATACCTAACCCTAACCCTAACCCTAACGCAAACCTAACCCTAACCCTAACCCTAACCCTAACCCTAACCCTAACCCTAACGGAAAGATAACCCTAACTAACGTTAACCCTAACCCTAACGCATACCTAACCTTAACCCTAACCCTAACACTAACGCAAACCTAACCCTAACCCTAACCCTAACCCTAAAACTAATCCTAACCCTAACCCTAATGCAAACTAACCCTAACTCTAACCCTAAACCTAACGCAACCCTAACCATAACCCTAACATTAAACCTAACCCAAACCCTAACCTTAACGCAAACTTAACCCTAACCCTAACTCTAACCCTAACCCTAACACAAACCTAACCTTAACCATAACCCTAACCCTAACCCGAACCCTAAAACTAACCCAAACCTAACGCAAACCTAACCCTAACCCTAACGATAACCCTAACCCAAACCCTAACGGAAACATAACCCTACCCTAACCCTAAAACTAACGCAAACCTAACCATAAATCCTAACCGTAAACCTAATCGTAACCCTAAACCTAATCCTAACCTAACCCTAACCCTAACCCTAAACCTAACCCTAACCCTAACGCTAACCTAATCCTAGCCTAACCCTATACCCAACACGAAACCTAACCCTAACCCTAACTTATCCATAACCCTAACGCTAACCCTAAACCTACCACTACCCATAACACTAACACTAACCCTAACCCTAAACCTAACCCTAAACCTACCCCTACCCATAACCCTAACCCTAACACTAACCATAACCCTAACCCTAAACATTAACTATAACCATAATCCTAACCCTAACGTAACCCTAATCCTAAGTCTAACCCTAACAGTAACCCTAAACCTAGCCCTAAACCTAACGCAAACCTAACCCTCAACCTAAACCTAACCCTAACCCTAACGCAAATCTAACCCTTACCCTGACCCTAACCCTAATCATAACCCTAATGCAAACCTAACCCTAACCCTAACCCTAAACCTTACCCTAACACAAACACTAACGCAAACCTAAGCTTAACCCTAACCCTAACCATAACCCTAAGGTATAACTAACACTAACCCTAACACTAACCCTAACGCAAACCTAACCCTAAACCTAACCCTTACCCTAACCCAAACACAAGCCTATCCCTAACCATAACCCTAAACATAAACCTATCCCTAACACTGACCCTACCTGAACCTAACCCTAACATTAACCATAACACTAACCCTAACGCAAACCTAACCCTAACCCTAAGCCTAATTCTAAACCTAACGCAAACCTAACCCTAACCCTAACCCTAACCCTAAACATAACCCTAACCCTAACCCTAACCTTAACGCTAACCTAATCCTAAACTTAACCCTAACCCTAACCCAACCCTAACCCTAACCCTAACCCTCACCCTAACGCAAACCTAACCCTAACCCTAACCCTAAAGCTAACTCTAAACTTAAAACTAACCTTAACCCTAACCCTATCGCAAACCTAACCCTAACCCTAAGTCTAACTCTAACCCTAACCCTAAACCCTAACGCTAACCCTAATGCAAACCGAACCCTAACCGTAACCCTAACACTAAACCTAACGCAAACATAACCCTAAATCCTAACCCTAACCCTAAATCTAAACCTAACCCTAACGCAAACCTAACCATAAACCTAACCCTAACCCTAACCCTAATGCAAACCTAACCCTAACCGTAACCCCAAACCTAAACCTAACGCAAACCTAACCCTAACCCTAACCCTAACCCTAAGGCAAACCTAACCCTAATCCGAAACCTAAACCTAAACCGAACCCTAACCCTAACCCATACCCTAACGCAAACCTAACCGTAACCCTAAACCTAAACCTAACCCTAACATTAAAACTAACCTTAACCCTAACCCTAACGCAAACCTACCCCTAGCCCTAACCCTACCCCTAAACCTAATCCTAAACCTAACACTAAACCTACCCCTACCCGTAACCCTACCCCTAACACTAACCATAACCCTAACCCTAAACACTAACTCTAACCCTAACCCTAACCCTAACCTAACCCTAATCCTAAGTCTAACCCTAACCCTAACACTAAACCTAACTTTATACCTAACCCTAACATTGACCCTAACGTAACCCTAACCCTAACCCTACCTATAACCTTAACCCTAAACCTAACCCAAACCCTAACACTAACCCCTAACCCTAACCCTAACCCTAACCCTAACGCAAACCTAACCCTAACCCTAACGCTAACCCTAACGCAAACCTAACCCTAACGCAAACCTAACCCTAACCCTAACGCTAACCCTAACGCATACCTAACCCTAACCCTAAACCTAACCCTAACCCTAACCCTAACGCAAACCTAACCCTAACCCTAACGCTAACCCTAACGCAAACCTAACCCTAACGCAAACCTAACGCTAACCCTAACGCTAATCCTAACGCATACCTAACCCTAACCCTAAACCTCACCCTAACCCTAACCCTAATGCATCCTAACCCTAACCCTAACCCTAACCCTAACCCTATCCCTAACCCTAACGGAAACATAACCCTAACCCTAACCCTAACGCAAACCTAACCCTAACCCTAACGCTAACCCTAACGCAAACCTAACCCTAACGCAAATCTAACCCTAACCCTAACGCTAATCCTAACGCATACCTAACCCTAACCCTAAACATACCCCTAACCCTAACCCTAACGAAAACCTAACCCTAACCGTAACCCTAACCCTAACCCTAACCCTATCCCTAACCCTAACGGAAACATAACCCTAACCCTAACCCTAACCCTAACCCTAACCCTACCCCTAACGCTAACCCTGTCCCTAACACTAAGCCTAACCCTAAACCTAACCCTAACCCTAACCCTAACCTTAACGCAAATGTAACTCTAAACTTAACGGTAACCATAAAATCCTAACGCTAAACTTAACCCTAACCCTAACCCTAACCTTAAACCCTAGACATATACCTAACTCTAACCCTAACCGTTACATTAAACCTAACGCAAACCAAACCCTAATCCTAACCCTACACCTAACCCTAAACCTAACGCTAACCCTAACCCTAACCCTAACGCAAACCTAACCCTAACCCTAACCCTAAAGCTAACTCTAAACTTAAAACTAACCTTAACCCTAACCCTATCGCAAACCTAACCCTAACCCTAAGTCTAACTCTAACCCTAAGCCTAAACCCTAACGCTAACCCTAATGCAAACCGAACCCTAACCGTAACCCTAACACTAAACCTAACGCAAACCTAACCATAAATCCTAACCCTAACCCTAAATCAAAACCTAACCCTAACGCAAACCTAACCATAAACCTAACCCTAACCCTAACCGTAATGCAAACCTAACCCTAACCATAACCCTAACCCTAAACCTAACGCAAACCTAACCCTAAATCCTAACCCTAACCCTAAATCTAACCCTAACCCTAACGCAAACCTAACCGTAAACCTAACACTAACCCTAACCCTAACCTACCCTAACCCTAACCCTAACCCTAACCCTAACGCAAACAAAACCCTAACCCTATCCCTAACCCTAAACCTAACCGAAACCCTAACCCTAACGCAAACCTAACCCTAACCCTAACCCTAACCCTAAGGCAAACCTAACCATAATCCGAAACCTAAACCTAAACCGAACCCTAACCCTAACCCAAACCCTAACGCAAACCTAATCGTAACCCTAACCCTAAACCTAACCATAACATTAAAACTAACCTTAACCCTAACCCTAACGCAAACCTACCCCTACCCCTAACCCTACCCCTAAACCTAATCCTAAACCTAACACTAAACCTACCCCTACCCATAACCCTACCGCTTACACTAACCATAACCCTAACTCTAAACACTAACTCTAACCCTAACCCTAACCCTAACCTAACCCTAATCCTAAGTCTAAACCTAACCCTAACACTAAACCTAACTTTATACCTAACCCTAACATTGACCCTAACGTAACCCTAACCCTAACCCTACCTCTAACCTTAACCCTAAACCTAACCCAAATCCTAACTCTAACCTCTAACCCTAACCCTAACCCTAACCCTAACGCAAACCTAACCCTAACCCTAACGCTAACCCTAACGCAAACCTAACCCTAACGCAAACCTAACCCTAACCCTAACGCTAACCCTAACGCATACCTAACCCTAACCCTAAACCTAACCCTAACCCTAACCCTAACGCAAACCTAACCCTAACCCTAACGCTAACCCTAACGCAAACCTAACCCTAACGCAAACCTAACGCTAACCCTAACGCTAATCCTAAAGCATACCTAACCCTAACCCTAAACCTAACCCTAACCCTAACCCTAATGCATCCTAACCCTAACCCTAACCCTAACCCTAACCCTATCCCTAACCCTAACGGAAACATAACCATAACCCTTACCCTAACGCAAACCTAACCCTAACCCTAACGCTAACCCTAACGCAAACCTAACCCTAACGCAAATCTAACCCTAACCCTAATGCTAATCCTAACGCATACCTAACCCTGTCCCTAAACCTAACCCTAACCCTAACCCTAACGCAAATCTAACCCTAACCGTAACCCTAACCCTAACCCTAACCCTATCTCTAACCCTAACGGAAACATAACCCTAACCCTAACCCTAACCCTAACCCTAACCCTAACCCTAACGCTAACCCTATCCCTAACACTAAGCCTAACCCTAAACCTAACCCTAACCCTAACGCTAACCTTAACGCAAATGTAACTCTAAACTTAACGGTAACCATAAAATCCTAACGCTAAACTTAACCCTAACCCTAACCCTAACCTTAAACCCTAGCCCTATACCTAACTCTAACCCTAACCGTTACATTAAACCTAATGCAAACCAAACCCTAATCCTAACCCTACACCTAACCCTAAACCTAACGCTAACCCTAACCCTAACCCTAACGCAAACCTAACCCTAACCCAACCCTAAACCTAAACCTGACCTAACTCTAACCCTAACGCAACCCTAACCCTAACCCTAACCAAACGCAAACCTAACCCTAAGCCTAACCCTAACCCTAACCCTAGTCCTAACCCTAACCTTAACCCTACCGTAACCCTAAACCTAACCCTAACCCAAATGCAAACCTAACCCTAACCCTAACCCTAACCCTAAACCTAACCCTAACCCTAACCCTAACCCTAACCCTAACCCTAACCCTATCGCAAACCTAACCCTAAACCTAAGTCTAACTCTAAACCTAACCCTAAACCATAACCCTAACCCTAACCCTAACCCTAACCGTAACCCTAACACAAACCTAACAGTAACCCTAACCCTAACTCTAACCTTAAACTTAACCTTAACCCTAACCCTAACGAAAACATAACCCTAACCCTAACCCTTACCCTAATGCAAACCTAACCCTAACCATAACCCTAACCCTAAACCTAACGGAAACCTAAACCTAAATCCTAACCCTAACCCTAAATCTAACCTTAACCCTAACGCAAACCTAACCCTAAACCTAACCCAAACCCTAACCCTAACCTAACCCTAACACTAATCCTAACCCTAACGGAAACCTAACCCTTAACCTAACACTAACCATAACCCGAACCCTAACGCAAACCTAACCCTAAACCTAACCCAAACCCTAAACTTAAAGCAAACCTCACGCTAACCCTAACCCTAAACCTAACCCTAACCATAACCCAAACCCTAAAGCAAACCTAACCCTACCCCTAAAACTAAACCTAACCCTAACCTTAAAACTAACCTTAACACTAAACCTAACGCAAACCTAACTCTAACCCTAACCCTAACCCTAACCCTAACGGAAATATAACCCTAACCCTAACCCTAAAAGTAACGCAAACCTAACCCTAAATCCTAACCCTAACGCTAACCTAACCCTAGCCTAACCCTAATCCTAACATGAAACCTAACACTAACCCTAACCTATCCATAATCTAACGCTAACCCTAAACCTACCACTACCCCTAAAACTAACATTAACCCTAACGCTAAACCTAATCCTAACCCTAACCCTAACTCAAACCCAACCCTAACCCTATCCGTAACCCTAACCCTAACCGTAAACCTAATCCTAACCCTAACCCTATCGCAAACTAACCGTAACCCTAACCCTAACCCTAACGCAAAACTAACCCTAACCCTAACTATAAAAAGAATCCTAACCCAAACCCTAACCTTAACGCAAACCTAACCCTAACCTTAACCCTAACCCTAACCCTAACGCAAACGTAAACTTAACCATAACCCTAACCCTAACCCTAACCCTAACTTAAACCGTAACGCAAACCTAAACCTAACCCTAAACCTAAACCTAACCCTAACCTTAAAACTAACTTTAACCCTAAACCTAACGCAAACCTAACTCTAACCCTAACCCTAACCATAACCCAAACACTAACGGAAACATAACCCTACCCTAACCCTAAAACTATAGCAAATTAACCATAAATCCTAACCCTAAACCTAACATTAACCCTAAACCTAATCCTAACCTAACCCTAACCCTAACCCTAACCCTAACACGAAACCTAACCCTAACCCTAACCTTTCCATAACCCTAACGCTAACCCTAAACATACCCCTACACATAACACTAACCCTAATCCTAACCCTGAACCTAACCCTAAACCTACCCCTACCCATAACCCTAACCCTAACACTAACCATAACCCTAACCCTAAACATTAACTATAACCATAATCCTAACACTAACGTAAACCTAATCCTAAGTCTAACCCTAACACTAACCCTAATCCTAACCCTAAACCTAACCCTAACTTTGACCCAAACCTCACCCTAACCCTAACCATACCTCTAACCCTAACCCTAACTCTAACCATAACCCCAAACCTAAACCCTAACCCTAACCCTAACCCTAACCCTAACACAAACCTAACCCTAAACCTAAACCTAACCATAACACTAACGCAAACCTAACCCTAAACCTAACCCTAACCCTAATCATAACCCTAACGCAAACCTAACCCTAACCCTAACCCTAACCCTAACCCTAACCCTAACCCTAACCCAAATCCTAACGGAAACCTAAACTTAACCCTAAACCTAACCCTAACCTTAACGCATAACTAACACTAACCCTAACCCTATCCCTAACGCAAACGTAACCCTAACCCTTACCCTAACCCTAAAAACTAGCCCTATCCCTAACCCTAACCCTAACCGTAACCCTAACCCTAATGCAAACCTAACCCTATCCCTAACCCTAAAACTAACCCTAACTTTAAAACTAACCTTAACCCTAACCCTAACACAAACCTAACCCTAAACCTAACCTTATCCCTAACCCTAGCCCTAATCCTAGACCTAACCCTAACCCTAACCGTAACCCTAATGCAAACCTAAACCTAACCTTAACCCTAACCCTAACCCAACCCTAAACCTAACCCTCACCCTAACCCTAACCCTAACCCTAACCCTAACGCAAACCTAACACTAACGCTAACTCTAACCCTAACCCTAACGAAAACCTAAACCTAACCCTAACCTTAACCCTAACCCTAAATCTAACCCTAACCCTAACCCTAACCTTAACGCAAACCTAACCCTAAACTTAACGATAACCATAAAACCCTAACGCTAACCCTAACCCTAACCGTAAACCCTAGCCCTATCCCTAAACCTAACCCTAACCGTAACCCTAACCCTAACGCAAACCTAACCCTTACCCTAACCCTAAACCTAGCCTAACCTTAAAACTAACCGTAAACCTAACCCTAACGCAAACCTAACACTAACCTTAACCCTAAAACTATACCAACACTAACCCTAACCCTAACCCTAACGCAAACCTAAACCTAACCCTAACCCTAAAGCTAACCCTAAATTTAAAACTAACATTAACCCTAACCCTAACGCAAACCTAACCCTAACCCTAACTCTAACTCTAAACCTAACCCTAAACCCTAACCATATCCCTAACCCTAACCCTAACCCTAACCCTAACGCAAACCTAACCCTAAACCTAACCCTAAACCTAACCCAAAACATAACCCTAATGCAAACTTAACCCTAACCGTAACCCTAACCTTAACCCTAACGCAAACCTAACCCTAACCCTAACCCTAACCCTAACCCTAACGCAAACCTATCCGTAACCCTAACCCTAACCCTAACCTTAAACCTAACCTTAACCATAACCCTAATGAAAACCTAACCCTTACCCTAACGCTAACGTAAACCCAACCCTAACCCTAACCCTAAACCTAACGCAAACCTAACACTAAATCGTAACCCTAAACCTAACCCTAATCCTAACCCTAAACCTAACACAAACACTAACCGTAACGCAAACCTAACCCTAACCCTAAGCCTAACGCAAACCTAACCCTAACCCGAACCCTAACTTTAAACCTAACACTAACCCAAAGCAAACCAAACCCTAACCCTAACACTAACACTAACAGAAACATAACCCTAACCTTAACCTAACCCTAACACCAACCCTAACGCAAACCTAACCCTAACCCTAACCCTAACGCTAAACCTAATCCTAACCCTAACCCTAATGCAAACGTAATACTAATCCTAACCCTAACCCTAACCCTAAACCTAACCCTAACCCTAACACTAACCCTAACGCAAACCTATACCTAAACCTAAACCTAACCCTAACCCTAAGGCAAACCTAACCCTAACCCTAACCCTAATCATAACCCTAACGCAAACATAACCCTAACCCAAACCGTAACCAAAACCCTAACCCTACCCCAAACCCTAACGCAAACCTAAACTTAACCTTAACCCTAACCCTAACCCTAACGCATAACTAACAATAACCATAACGCTAACCCTAACGCAAACCTATCCCTATCCCTAACCCTAACCCTAAACGTAAACCTAACCCTAACACTGACCCTAACCTAAACCTAACCCTAACACTAACCATAACCCTAACCCTAATGCAAACCTAACCCTAACCTTAATCCTAACCCTAAACCTAACGAAATCCTAACCCAACCCTAACCCTAAACCTAACCCTAACCTTAAAACTAACCTTAACCCTAACCCTAACGCAAACCTAACCCTAACCCTAACCCTAACGCAAACCTAACCATAAACTTAACCCTAACCCTAACCGAACCCTAACAGTAAAACTAACCCTAACCCTAACCCTAACCCTAACGCAAACCTAACCTTAACCCTATATCTAACTCTAACCCTAACCCTAAACCCTAACCCTAACCCTAACCCTAACTCTAACCCTAACCCTAACGCAAACTTAACCGTAACCCTAACACTAACTCTAACCTTAAACCTAACCTTAACCCTAACCCTAACGAAATCCTAACCCTAACCCTATCCCTAAACCTAACCCTAATGCAAACCTAACCCTAACCGTAACCCTAACCCTAAACCTAACGCAAACCTAACCCTAAATCCTAACACTAACCCTAAACCTAACCTTAACCCTAACGCAAACCTAATCCTAAACCTAACCCTAACCCTAACCCTAACCTAACCCTGACCCTAACCCTAACTCTAACGCAAACCTAACCCTAACCCTAACGCAAACCTAACCCTAACCCTAACCTTAAACCTAAACCTAACCCAAACCCTAACCCTAACGCAAACCTATCCCTAACCCTAACCCTAACCCTAACGCAAACCTAACCCTAACCCGCAACCTAACCCTAAACCTAACCCTAACCCTAACCCAAACCCTAAGGCAAACCTAACAGTAACCCTAACCTAAACCTACCCTAACATTAAAACTAACCTTAACCCTAAACCTAACCCTAACCTATCCATAACCCTAACGCTAAACCTAAACCCACCCCTACCCATAACACTAACCCTAACGCTAACCCTAAACCTAACCCTAAACCTACCCCTACCCATAACCCTAACCCTAACACTAACCATAACCCTAACCCTAAACATTAACTATAACCATAATCCGAACCCTAACGTAACCCTAAACCTAAGTCTAAACCTAACACTAACCCTAAACCTAACCCTAAACCTAACCCTAACTTTGACCCTAACCTAACTTTAACCCTAACCATACCTCTAACTCTAACCCTAAATCTAACCCTAACCCCAACCCTAAACCTTAACCCTAACCCTCACGCAAACCTAACCCAAAACCTAAACCTAAACCTGTCCCTAACGCAAACCGAACCCTAACCAAAACCCTAACCCTAATCATAACCCTAACGCAAACCTAACACTAACCCTAACCCTAACCCTAACCTAACCCAAACACTAACGCAAACCTAACCTTAACCCTAACCATAACCCTAACCCTAACCCTAATGCATAACTAACACTAACCCTACACCTAACCCTAACGCAAACCTAACCCTAACCTAACCCTAACCCTAACCCGAACACAAGCCTATCCCTAAATCTAACCCTAAAAATAAACCTAACCCTAACACTGACCCTAACCTAAACCTAACCCTAACACTAACCATAACCATAACCCTAACGCAAACCTAACCCTAACCCTAACCCTAACCCAAACCTAAACCTAAACCTAACCCTAATCCTAACTTTAACGCAAATCTAACCCTAAACTTAACGCTAACCATATAACCCTCACGCTAACCCTCCCCTGACCATAACTCTAACAATAAACCCTAGCCCTATCCCTAACCCTAACCCTAACCGTAACCCTAACCCTAACGCAAACCTAACCCAAACCCTAACCCTAAACCTAACCCTAACCTTAAAACTAACCTTAACCCTAACCCTAACGCAAATCTAACCCTAACCCTAACCCTAACCCTAACCCTAACCCTAGTCCTAACCCTAACATTAACCCTAACCGTAACCGTAACCCTTACCCTAAATCAAACATAACCCTAAAATTAACCCTAACCCTATCCCAACCCTAACCCTAACTCTAACCCTAACCCTATCGCAAACCTAACCCTAACCCTAAATCTAACTCTAAACCTAACCCTAAACCCTAACCCTACCCTAACCCTAACCCTAACACTAACCCTAACCCTAACCCTAACGCACACCTAACCGTAACCCTAACCCTAACTCTAACCTTAAAACTAATCTTAATCCTAACCCTAACGAAAACCTAACACTAACCCTAACCCTAACCCTAAACCTAACGCAAACCTAACCCTAAATCCTAAACCTAACCCTAAATCTAACCCTAACCCTAACGCAAACCTTACCATAAACCTAACCCTAACCCTAACCCTAACCTAACCCTAACCCTACCCTAACGCAAACCTAACCCTAAACCTAACCCTAACCCTAACCCTAAACCTAACCCTAAACCTAACGCTAAAACTAACCCTAACGAAACCCTAACCCGAACGCTAACCTAAACCTAAACCTAACCCTAATCCGAACCCTAACCTAAAGCTATCCCTAACACTAACCATAATTCTAACCCTAAACTTAAACCAAAGCCACACACTGACCATAACCCTAACCCTAAACTTAACCCTAAACCTCACCTAACCCATACACTAAATTAACCTGAACGCAATTTTAATACTAACCCTAACCCTAACCCTTACCTTAACCCTAACGCTAACCCTACGCTAAACATAACACTAACCCTAATCCTAAACCCTAAACCTAACCCTAACCCTATACCTAAACATAATCTTAAGCCACCTCCTAACCCTTATTTAACCGTAACCCTAAATCTAACCCTACCCATAAACCTAAACTAAACCTAAACCTAACAAAAACCCAATCCTTAACCCTAACCCTAACCCTAACCTAACACTAATCCAAACCGTAACCCTAACCCTAATCCGAACCTTAATCTAAACCAAACCCTAACCGTAAACCTAACCCTAACCCTAACCTAACACTAACCGAAACCTTAACCCTAACCCTAACCCAAAAACTAACCCTAAACCCTAACCCTAACCCTAATCGGATCCCTAACCTAACTATAATCCTAACCTAACTCTAACCCTAATATTACCCCTAATCTTAACCGAACCTATCCCTAACACTAACCCTAAACACTAACCCTAACTCTAACCCTAAACCTAACCCTAACTTAAACCCTAAACCTAACCCTATGCTTAACCCTACACTAACCCTAAAATTAACACTAAACCCTAACCCTAACCCTAATCTGAACTCTAAACTAACCCTAACCTTAAATCTAAACCTAATCCTAACCCTAACCCAAACCCTAACCACACCCTACCCCTAACCCTAACCCTATTCTAACCCTAACCCTAACCCTAAACCTAACCGTAACACTAACCCTACACTAATCCTAACACTAACGTTAAACCTTAACCCTAACCCTAAACCTAACCCAAACCTAACCTTAACGCAAACATAAACCTAACCCTAACCCTAACGATAACGCAAACCTAACCCTAACCCTAACCCTAATCCTACCCTAACCCAAACCCTAACCCAAACTTTAACGCAAAACTAACCCTAACCCTAAACGTAAAGCTAACCCTAACCTTAAAACTAACCTTAACCCTAACGCTAACCCAAACCAAACACTAACCCTAACTCTAACTCTAACCCTAACCCTAAACCCTAGCCCTAACCCTAACCATAAACCTCACCCTTACCCTAACCCTAACGCAAACATAACCCTAACCCTAACCCTAACCCTAAACTTAACCTAACCGTAACCATAACCCTAACCCTAACCCTAACGCAAACCTAAACCTAAAGCGAACCCTAACCCTAACCCTAACCCTAACCCAACCCTAACGCAAACCTAACTGTAACCCTAAAACTAAACATAACCCTAACATTAAATCTAACCTTAACCCTAACCCGAACGCAAACCTACACCTACCCCTAACCCTAACCATAACCCTAACCATAAACCTAACCCTAACCCTAACCCTAACGCAAACCTAACCCTAACCATAACCCTAACCCTAACCCTAACGCAAACCTAACCCTAACCCTAACCCTAAGCTAAACCTAATCTTAAAACTAACCTTAACCCTAACCCTAACCCAAACATAACACTAACCCTAACTCTAACACTAACCCTATTCCTAAACCCTAGCCCTAACCCTAACCATAACCCTAACCCTAACGCAAACGTAACCGTAACCCTAACCCTAAAACTAACGCTAACCTTAAAACTAACCTTAACCCTAACCCTAACCCAAACCTAACACTAACCCTAACTCTAACACTAACCCTAATCCTAAACCCTAGCCCTAACCCAAACCCTAACCCTAACCCTAACGCAAACCTAACCCTAACCCTAACCCTAACGCAAACCTAACACTACCACTAACCGTAACCCTAAACCCAATCCTAAACCTAACCCTAACGCAAACCTAACGCTAACTCTAACCCTACCACTAACCCTAACCCTACCCTAACGCAAACCTAACCCTAAAGCTAACCCTAACCCTAACCCTAACGCAAACCTAAACCTAACCCTAACTCTAAACGTATCCGTAACCCCAACCATAACCGTAACCCTAACCCTAACGCAAGCCTAACCATAACCCTAACCCTAATTCTAACCCTAAACCTAAACCCTAGCCCTAACCCTAACCCTAAACCTAATCCTAACCCTAACCCTAACGCAAACCTAACCCTAACCGTAACCCTAACCCTAACCATAAACCTAACGCAAAACTAACCCTAAATCGTAACCCTAACCCTAACCCTTACCCTAACCCTAACCCTAACCCTAACGCAAACCTAACCCTAAACCTAACCCTAACCCTAACCCTAACCCTAACGCAAACCTAACCGTAACCCTAACCCTGAACCTAACCCTAACGCAAACCTAACCCTAACTGTGTCCCTACCACTAACCCTAGCCCTAACTCAAACCCTAACCCTAACCGTAACCCTAACTCTAACGCAAACCAAACCCTAACCTTAACCCTAAAATTAACCCAACCCTAACCCTAACCCTAACCCTAACCCTAAGCCTAACGCAAACCGAACCCTAACACTAACCCTAACCCTAAAACTTACCCTAACACAAACCTAACCCTAACCATAAAACTAACCATAAACCTAACCCAAACCATAACCCTAACGCAAACCTAACCCTAACCCTAACCCTAAACCTAACACTAACTCAAACCTAACCCTAACCCTTACCATAACCGTAAGACTAACCCTAACCCTAACGCAAACCTAACCGTAACCCTAACCCTAACACTAACCTTAAACCTACCCTTAACCCTAACCCTAACAAAAACTTAACCCTAACCCTAACCCTAACCCTAACCCTAACGCAAACCTAAATCTACCACTAACACTAACCCTAACCGTAACCCTAAACCTAACGCAAACCTAACACTAAATCCTAACCCTAACCCTAACCCTAACCCTAACCCTAACCCTAACGCAAAACTAACACTAAACCTAACCCTAAACCTAACCCTAACCCTAACGCAAACCAAACCCTAACCCTAACCCTTACGCAAACCTAACCCTAACCCTAACCCTAACCCTAAAACTAACCCAAACCCTAATCCTAACTCAAGCCTAAACTCACCCTAACCCTAACTTTAATGCAAACCTAACCCTAACACTAACCCTAACCCTAAACATAACCCTACCCGAACACAAACCCTAACGCAAACCTAAACGTAACACTAAACTTAAACCTAAACCTAACATTAAAACTAACCTTAACCCTAACCCTAACGCAGACTACACCTACCCCTATCCCTAACCCTAACCCTAAACCTAACCCTAAACCTAACCCTACCCATAACCCTAACCCTAACACTAACCATAACCCTAACACTAAACATTAACTCTAACACTAACCCTAAACCTAAACCTAACCCTAACCCTAACCCTAACGCAAACCTAACCGTAACCCTAACCCTAAACCTAACCCTAACGCAAACCTAACCCTAACTCTATCCCTACCACTAACCCTAGCCATAAATCTAACCCTAACCCTAACCCTAACCCTAACCCTAACCCTAACGCAAACCTCACCCTAACCCTAAACCTAACCCTAAACCTAACGCTAACCCTAACCCTAACACTAACGCAAACCTAACCCTAACCCTAACCGTAACCCTAACCCTAACGCAAACCTAACCCTAACCATAACCCTAACCCTAAACCTAACCCTAAACATAACCATAACGCAAACCTAACCCTAATCCTAACCCTAACCCTAACCCTAACGCAACCCTAACCCTAAACCTAACAGAAACCCTAACCCTAACGCATACCTAACCCTAGCCCTAACCCTAACCCTAACCCTAACGCAAACCTAAACCTAACCCTAACCCTAACCCTAACCCTAACCCTAACGCTAACCTTAACGCAAACCTAACCCTAAACTTAACGTTAGCAATAAAACCCTAACGCTAACCTTAACCATAACCCTAACCCTAACCTTAACCCTAACCCTAACACTAACCCTAACGCAAACGTAACCCTAACCCTAACCCTAACACAAAACCTAACCCTAACCCTAACCCTAACGCAAACCTAACCCTATCACTAACCCTAAAGCTAACCATAAACTTAAAACTAACCTTAACCCAAACCCTAATGCAAACCTAACCCTAACCCTTACCCTAAACCTAACCTTAAAGCAAACCTAACCCTAACCCTAACCCTAACCCTAACCCTAACGCAAACTTAACCCTAACCCTAACCCTAAACCTAACCCTAAACATAACCCTAACCCTAACCGTAACCCTAACCCTAACGCAAACCTAACCCTAACATAACCCTAACACAAACCTAACCCTAATCGTAACCCTAACCCTAACCCTAACGCAAACATAACCGTAACCCTAACCCTATCCCTACCGTAAACCTAACCTTAACCCTAACCCTAATCCTAACCTTAACGCAAATCTAACCCTAACCATAACCATAACCCTAAACCTAAAGCAAACCTAACCCTAAATTCTAACCATAACCCTAACCCTAACCCTAACCCTAACCATAATCCTAACGCAAACCGAACCCAAAACCTAACCCTAACCCTAACGCTATCCCTAATGCAAACCTAAACATAACCCTAACCCTAACACAAACCTAACCTTAACCATAACCGTAAGCCTAAACCTAAACCATACCATAACCCTAACGCAAACCTAACCCTAACCCTTACCCTAAACCTAACCTTAAAGCAAACCTAACCCTAACCCTAACCCTAACCCTAACCCTAACCCTAACCCTACCCCTAACCCTAACGCAAACCTAATCGTAACCCTAACCCTAACCTTAACCCTACCCTTAACCCTAACCCTAACTAAAACTTAACCCTAACACTAACCCTAACCCTAACCCTAACGCAAACCTAACCCTAATCCTAAGTATAACCCTAACCCTAACCTAACCCTAAACCTAACCCTAACATTGACCCTAACCTAACCCTAAACCTATCCCGACCTCTAACCCTAACCCTAACCCTAACCTTAAAGCAAACCTAACCTAAACTTAACGTTAACAATAAAACCCTAACGCTAAACTTAACCCTAACCCTAACCCTAACCATAAACCCTAGCCCTATCCCTAAACTTAACCCTACCGTAACCCTAACCCTAACGCAAACCTAACCCTAACCCTAACCCTAAACCTAAACCTAAACCTAACCCTAAACCTAACCCTAACGCAAACCTAACCCTAACCCTAACAATAACACAAAACCTAACCCTAACCCTAACGCAAACCTAACCCTAATCCTAACCCTAACCTTACCCTAACGCATACCTATCCCTAACCCTAACCCTAACCTTAACCCTAATCCTAACACTAACCCTAACCCTAACCCTAACCTAAACCTAACCCAAACCCTAAACCAAACACTAACCCTAATCCTAAACTAACTTTAAATCTAAACACTAACCCTAACCCTAAAACTAGCTCTAACGCTAATCCTAACCTAACCCTAACCTAAACCCTATACATAACATGAAAAATAACCTTAACCCTAACCCTAACCTAACCCTAACCCTAATCCTAACCTAACCCTACCCTAACCCTAACCCTAACACTAATCCTAACGTAACCCTACCCTAACCCTAACCCTAACCCTAACCCTAGCCCTAACCCTACCCCTAACCCTAAACCTAACCCTAACCTTAAAACTAACCTTAACCCTAACCCTAACGAAAACCTAATACTTACCCTAACACTAACCCTAACCCTAACCCTAAACCTAGCCATAACCCTAACCATAACCCTAACCGTAACCCAAACCCTAACACAAACCTAACCCTAACCTTAACCCTAACCCTATCCCAACCCTAGCCCTAACCCTAAACCTAACCCTAATTCAAACCTAACCCTAACCCTAACCCTAAAGCTAACCCTAAATCTAACCCTACCCCTAACACTAACCCTAACGCAAACCTAACCCTAACCCTAACCCTAACCCTAACACTAACGCAAACCTAACCCTAACCTAACCTTAACCCTAACCCTAACGCAAAACTAACCCTAACCCTAACCCTACCCCTAACCCTAACCCTAACGCAAACCTAACCCTAAACCTAACCCTAAATCTAACGCAAACCTAACCCTAATCCTAACCCTAACCCTAACCCTAACCCTAACGTAAACCAAACTTAACCCTAACCCTAACCCTAAACCTAACCCAAATCCTAACCCTAACACTAAACCTAACCCTAATCCTAACTTTAACCCAAAACTCTAACCCTAACCATAACCCTACCCTAAACTTAATCCTAACCCTAACCCTAACGCAAACCTAAACTTAAACCTAACCCTAACCCTAACCCTAACCTTAACGCAAACCTAAACCTATACTTAACGTTAACCATAAAACCCTAAGGCAAATGTTAAACCTAACCCTAACACTAACACTAAACCCTAGCCCTATCCCTAACCCTAAACCTAAACGTAACCCTAACCCTAACGCAAACTTAACCCTAACCCTAACCCTAAACCTAACCCTAAACATAACCCTAACCCTAACCGTAACCCTAACCCTAACGCAAACCTAACCATAACCATAACCCTAACCCTCAACCTAACCCTAACCATAACCCTAACACAAACCTAACCCTAATCGTAACCCTAACCCTAACCCTAACGCAAACATAACCGTAACCCTAACCCTATCCCTAACCGTAAACCTAACCTTAACCCTAACCCTAACGAAAACCTAACCCTAACCCTAATCCTAACCTTAACGCAAATCTAACCCTAACCATAACCATAACCCTAAACCTAAAGCAAACCTAACCCTAAATTCTAACCATAACCCTAACCCTAACCCTAACCATAATCCTAACGCAAACCGAACCCAAAACCTAACCCTAACCCTAACGCTATCCCTAATGCAAACCTAAACATAACCCTAACCCTAACACAAACCTAACCTTAACCATAACCGTAACCCTAAACCTAACCCAAACCATAACCCTAACGCAAACCTAACCCTAACCCTTACCCTATACCTAACCTTAAAGCAAACCTAACCCTAACCCTAACCCTAACCCTAACCCTAACCCTAACGCAAACCTAATCGTAACCCTAACCTAACCTTAAACCTACCCTTAACCCTAACCCTAACTAAAACTTAACCCTAACCCTAACCCTAACCCTAACCCTAACGCAAACCTAACCCTAATCCTAAGTATAACCCTAACCCTAACCTAACCCTAAACCTAACCCTAACATTGACCCTAACCTAACCCTAAACCTATCCCGACCTCTAACCCTAACCCTAACCCTAACCTTAAAGCAAACCTAACCCTAAACTTAACGTTAACAATAAAACCCTAACGCTAAACTTAACCCTAACCCTAACCCTAACCATAAACCCTAGCCCTATCCCTAACCTTAACCCTACCGTAACCCTAACCCTAACGCAAACCTAACCCTAACCCTAACCCTAAACCTAAACCTAAACCTAACCCTAACCCTAACCCTAACGCAAACCTAACCCTAACCCTAACAATAACACAAAACCTAACCCTAACCCTAACGCAAACCTAACCCTAATCCTAACCCTAACCTTACCCTAACGCATACCTAACCCTAACCCTAACCCTAACCTTAACCCTAATCCTAACACTAACCCTAACCCGAACCCTAACCTAAACCTAACCCAAAACCTAAACCAAACACTAACCCTAATCCTAAACCTAACTTTAAATCTAAACACTAACCCTAACCCTAAAACTAGCTCTAACGCTAATCCTAACCTAACCCTAACCTAAACCCTATACATAACATGAAAAATAACCTTAACCCTAACCCTAACCTAACCCTAACCCTAATCCTAACCTAACCCTACCCTAACCGTAACCCTAACCCTAATCCTAACCTAACCCTACCCTAACCCTAACCCTAACCCTAACCCTAGCCCTAACCCTACCCCTAACCCTAAACCTAACCCTAACCTTAAAACTAACCTTACCCCTAACCCTAACGCAAACCTAACACTTACCCTAACACTAACCCTAACCCTAACCCTAAACCTAGCCATAACCCTAACCATAACCCTAACCGTAACCCAAACCCTAACACAAACCTAACCCTAACCTTAACCCTAACCCTATCCCAACCCTAGCCCTAACCCTAATTCAAACCTAACCCTAACCCTAACCCTAAAGCTAACCCTAAATCTAACCCTACCCCTAACACTAACCCTAACGCAAACCTAACCCTAACCCTAACCCTAACCCTAACACTAACGCAAACCTAACCCTAAACCTAACCTTAACCCTAACCCTAACGCAAAACTAACCCTAACCCTAACCCTACCCCTAACCCTAACCCTAACGCAAACCTAACCCTAAACCTAACCATAACCCTAACGCAAACCTAACCCTAATCCTAACCCTAACCCTAACCCTAACCCTAACCCTAACGTAAACCTAACCCTAACCCTAACCCTAACCCTAAACCTAACCCAAATCCTAACCCTAACACGAAACCTAACCCTAAACCTAACTTTAACCCAAAACTCTAACCCTAACCATAACCCTACCCTAAACTTAATCAAAACCCTAACCCTAACGCAAACCTAAACTTAAACCTAACCCTAACCCTAACCCTAACCCTAACGCAAACCTAACCCTAACCGTAACCCTAACCCTAAACCTAACAAAAAGCCTAACCCTAGCGCAAACCTAACCTTAACCCTAACCCTAACCCTAACCCAAACGCAAACCTAACCCTAACCCTAATCCTAACCCTAACCCTAACCCTAACGCAAACCTAACCATAACCCAAACCCAAACCCTAACCCTAACCCTAAGGCAAACCTAACCGTAACCCTAACCCTAACCCTAACCTTAAACCTACCTTTAACCCTAATCCTAACGAAAACTTAACCCTAACCCTAACCCTAACCCTAACCCTAACCCTAACGCAAACCTAACTCAAACACTAACCCTAACCCTAATCCTAACCCTAACGCAAACCTAACCCGTAACCTAACCATAACCCTAACCCTAACCCTAACGCAAACCTAACCCTAACCCTAACCCTAACGCAAACCTAACCCTAACCTTAACCCTAATCCTATACTTAACCCAAACCCTAACCCTAATGCAAACCTAACCCTAACACTAACCCTAACCATAAACCTAACCCTAACCCGAACCCAAACCCTAAAGCAAAGCTAACCGTAACCCTAAACCTAAACCTAACCCTAACATTAAAACTAAACTTAACCCTAACCCTAACCCTTCCCATAAAGCTTAGCCCTATCCCTAACCCTAACCCTAACCGTAACCCTAACCCTAAGGCAAACCTAACCCTAACCCTAACCCTAAACCTAAACCTAAACCTAACCCTAACCCTAACGCAAACCTAACCCTAACACAAAACCTAACCCTAACCCTAACGCAAACCTAACCCTAACCCTTACCTTAACCTTACCCTAACGCATACCTAACCCTAACCCTAACCCTAACCCTAACCTTAACCCTAATCCTAACCCTAACCCTAACCCTAACCTAAACCTAACCCAAACCCTAAACCAAACACTAACCCTAACCCTAAACCTAACTTTAAAACTAAACCCTAACCCTAACCCTAAAACTAGCTCTAACGCTAATCTAAACATAACCCTAACCTAAACACTATACATAACATGAAAAATAACCTTAACCCTGACCCTAACCTAACCCTAACCCTAATCCTAACGTAACCCTACTCTAATCCTAACCCTAACCCTAACCCTAGCCTTAACCCTAACCCTGACCATAAACCTAACCCTAACTGTAAAACTAACCTTAACCCTAACCCTAACGCAAACCTAACACTTACCCTAACACTAACCCTAACCCTAACCCTAAACCTAGCCCTAACCCTAACCATAACCCTAACCGTAACACAAACCCTAACACAAACCTCACCCTAACCTTAACCCTAACCCTAACCCAACCCTAGCCCTAACCCTAACCCTAACCCTAACCCTAATTCAAACCTAACCCTAACCCTAACCCTAAAGCTAACCCTAAACTTAAAACTAACCTTAAAGCTAAACCTAACGCAAACCTAACCCAAACCCAAACGCTAACGCTAACCCTAACCCTAAATCTAACCCTACCCCTAACCCTAACCCTAACGCAAACCTAAGCCTAAACCTAACCCTAACCCTAACGCAAACCTAACCCTAAACGTAACCCTAACCCTAACGCAAACTTAACCCTAACCCTAACCCTAAACCTAAGCCTAAACATAACCCTAACCCTAACCGTAACCGTAACCCTAACGCAAACCTAACCCTAACCATAACACTAACCCTCAACCCAACACTAACCATAACCCTAACACAAACCTAACCCTAATCGTAACCCTAACCCTAACCCTAACGCAAACATAACCGTAACCCTAACCCTAACCCTAACCATAAACCTAACCTTAACCCTAACACTAACGAAAACCTAACCCTAACCCTAACCCTAATCCTAACCTTAACGCAAATCTAACCCTAACCATAACCATAACCCTAAACCTAAAGGAAACCTAACCCTAAATTCTAACCATAACCCTAACCCTAACAATAATCCTAACCATAATCCTAACGCAAACCGAACCCAAAACCTAACCCTAACCCTAATGCTATCCCTAATGCAAACCTAAACATAACCCTAACCCTAACACAAACCTAACCTTAACCATAACCGTAACCCTAAACCTAACCCAAACCATAACCCTAACGCAAACCTAACCCTAACCCTTACCCTAAACCTAACCTTAACGCAAACCTAACCCTAACCCTAACCCTAACCCTAACCCTAACCCTAACCCTAACGCAAACCTAATCGTAACCCTAAGCCTAACCTTAAACCTACCCTTAACCCTAACCCTAACTAAAACTTAACCCTAACCCTAACCATAACCCTAACGCAAACCTAACCCTAATCCTAAGTATAACCCTAACCCTAACCTAACCCTAAACCTAACCCTAACATTGACCCTAACCTAACCCTAAACCTAACCCGACCTCTAACACAAACCCTAACCCTAACCTTAAAGCAAACCTAACCCTAAACTTAACGTTAACAATAAAACCCTAACGCTAAACTTAACCCTAACCCTAACCCTATCCATAAACCCTAGCCCTATCCCTAAACCTAACCCTACCGTAACCCTAACCCTAACGCAAACCTAACCCTAATCCTAACCCTAACCTTACCCTAACGCATACCTAACCCTAACCCTAACCCTAACCTTAACCCTAATCCTAACCCTAACCCTAACACTAACCCTAACCTAAACCTAACCCAAACCCTAAACCAAACACTAACCCTAACCCTAAACCTAACTTTAAAACTAAACACTAACCCTAACCTTAAAACTAGCTCTAACGCTAATCTAAACCTAACCCTCACCTAAACCCTATACATAACATGAAAAATAACCTTAACCCTAACCCTAACCTAACCCTAACCCTAATCCTAACCTAACCCTACCCTAACCCTAACCCTAACCCTAACCCTAGCCCTAACCCTAACCCTAACACTAAACCTAACCCTAACCTTAAAACTAACCTTAACCCTAACCCTAACGCAAACCTAACCCTTACCCTAACACTAACCCTAACCCAAACCATAAACCTAGCCCTAACTGTAACCATAACCCTAACCATAACCCAAACCCTAACACAAACCTAACCCTAACCTTAACCCTAACCCTATCCCAACCCTAGCCCTAACCCTAACCGTAACACTAATTCAAACCTAACCCTAACCCTAACCCTAAAGCTAACCCTAAATCTAACCCTACCCCTAACCCTAACCCTAACGCAAACTTAACCCTTACCCAAACGGTAACCCTAACCCTAACGCAAACCTAACCTTAAACCTAACCTTAACCCTAACCCTAACGCAAACCTAACCCTAACCCTAACCCTACCCCTAACCCTAACCCTAACGCAAACCTAACCCTAACCCTAACCCTAAACCTAAACCTAACCCAAATCCTAACCCTAACACTAAGCCAAACCCTAAACCTAACTTTAACCCAAAACTCTAACCCTAACCATAACCCTACCCTAAACTTAATCCTAACCCTAACCCTAAAGCAAACCTAACCCTAACCCTAACACTAACCCTAACCTTAACGCAAACCTAACCCTAACCCTAAACCTAACCCTAAACCTAACCCTAACCCTAACCCTAACCTTAACGCAAACCTAAACCTATACTTAACGTTAAACATAAAACCCTAAGGCAATTGTTAAACCTAACCTTAACCCTAACACTAAACCCTAGCCCCATCCCTAACCCTAACCCTAAACGTAACCCTAACCCTAACGCAAACCTAACCCTAACCATAACCCTAACCCTAAACCTAACTCTAACCATAACCCTAACGCAAACCTAACCCTAATCCTAACCCTAACCCTAACCCTAACGCAACCCTAACCCTAAACCTAACACAAACACTAACCCTAACGCATACCTAACCCTAGCCCTAACCCTAACCCTAACCCTTACGCAAACCTAAA
>NC_142515.1:70007500-70015000 GCF_057876585.1 Rhinolophus sinicus
TAACCCTAACCCTAACCCTAACGCAAACCTAACCGTAAGCCTAACCCTAAACCTAACCCTAACCTTAAAATTACCCTTAACCCTAACCCTAACGAAAACTGAACCCTAAACCTAACCCTAACCCTAACCCTAACCCTAACGCAAACCTAACCCTAACCGTAACCCACACCCTAACCCTAAACCTAAGGCAAAATAACCCTAAATCCTAACCCTAACCCTAACCCTAACCATAAACCGAACCCTAACCCTAACGCAAACCTACCCTAAACCTAACCCTGACCCAAACCTAACCCTAACGAAAACCTAACCGTAACCCTAACCCTAAACCTAACCCTAACGCAAACCTAACCCTAACTCTATCCCTACCACTAACCCTAGCCATAAATCTAACCCGAACCCTAACTGTAACCCTAACCCTAACCCAAACGCAAACCTAACCCTAACACTAACCCTAATCTAACCCTAAACTTAAAACTAACCTTAACCCTAACTCTAACTCTAACCATAACCCTAAACACTAACATAACCCTAACCCTAACCCTAACCCTAACGCAAACCTAACCGTAACCCTAACCCTAACCCTAACCTTAAATTTAACCTTAACCCTAACCCTAATGAAAAACTAACCCTAACCCTAACCCTAACCCTAACCATAACCCTAACCCTAACGGAAACATAATCCTAACCCTAACCCGAACCTAACTCTAACGCATACCTAACCCAAACTCTAACCCTAACCCTAACACTAAAACAAAACTTACCCTAAACCTAACCCTAAACCTAACCCAAACCATAACCCTAATGCAAACCTAACCCTAACCCTAACCCTAAACTTAACCCTAACGCAAACCTAACCCTAAGCCTAACCCTAACACTAACCCTAACCCTAACCCTAACCCTAACCCTAACGCAAACCTAACCCTAACCCTAACTCTAACTCTAACCATAACCCTAAACCCTAACATAACCCTAACCCTAACCCTAACCCTAACGCAAACCTGACCATAACCATAACCCTAACCCTAACCTTAAATCTAACCTTAACACTAACCCTAATGAAAAACTAACCCTAACCCTAACCCTAACCCTAACTCTAACCGTAACGCAAACCTAACCCTAAACTTAAACATAACACTAAACCTAACGCTAACCTAACCCTAACTCCTAACCCTAACCCTAAACCTAAACCTAACCCTAACACAAACCTAACCCTAACCACAAACCTAACCCTAAACCTAATGCAAACCTAACCGTAACCCTAACCCTAAACCTAACCTTAAACCTAACCTTAACCCTAACCCTAACGAAAACTTAACCCTAACCCTAACCCTAACCGTAACCCTAACGCAAACCTAAACCTAACCCTAACACTAACCCTAACCCTAAACCTACGCAAACCTAACCCTAAATCTTAACCCTAACCCTAACCCTAACCCTAACCCTAACGCAAAGCTAACCCTAAACCTAACCCTAACCCTAACCCTAACACTAACACAGACCTAAACATAACCCTAACAGTAACACTAACCCAAAACTCAAACCCTAAAACCTAACCCTAACCCTACTCTAACCTAACCCTAAAGCTTAACCTAATCCTAAACCCTAACCCTAACCCTGAGATAACACTAACCCTAACCCTTACCCTAACCTAAGACTAACTCTTACCCTAACCCTAACTCTAAAACTAACCCTAACCCTATACCTAACGCAAACCTAACCCTAACCCTAATCCAAAACCTAACCCTAACCCTAACGCAAACCTAACCTTAAACATAACCCTAACCCTAACCTTAACCATGACGCAAACCTAACCCTAAACCTAACCGTAACCCTAACCCTAACGCAAACCTAACCCTAACTCTAACCCTATACCTAACCCTAACCCTACCCCTAACGCAAACATAACCCTAACCCTAACCCTAACGCAAACCTAAACCTAACCCTAACCCTAAACCTAACCCTAACCCTAACCCAAACGCACACCTAATCCTAACCCTAACCCTAACCCTAACGCAAACCTAACCCTACACCTAACCCTAAACCGAACCCTAACCCTAACCCTAACCCTAACGCAAACCTAACCCTAAACCTAACCCTAACCTAACCCTAAGCCTATACCCTAACCCTAACCCTACCCTAACCTAACCCTAACCCTATACCCTAACCCTAACTCTACCCTAACCTAACCCTAAACCTAACCCTATCCCTAACCATAACCCTAACCCTAACGGAAACATAATCCTAACCCTAACCCGAACCCTAACTCTAACGCATACCTAACCCTAACTCTAACCCTAACCCTAACCCTAACGCAAACCTAAAACTAACCCTAACCCTTACACTAACCCTAACACAAACCTAACCCTATCCCTAAACCTAACACTAAACTTAATCCTAACCATAACCCTAACGCAAACCTAACCCTAACCCTATCCCTAACCCTAACCCTATCCCTAACGCAAACCTAACCCTAACCCAAACCCTAACCCTAACGCAACCTAACCCTAAACCTAACCCTAACCCTAACGCTAACACTAACGCAAACCTAACCCTAACCCTAACCCTAACCCTAACTCTAACCCTAACACAAACCTAACCCTAACCCTAACCCTAAACCTAACCCAAACCATAACAATAACGCAAACCTAACCCTAACCCTAACCCTAAACTTAACCCTAACGCAAACCTAACACTAAGCCTAACCTTAACACTAACCCTAACCCTAACCCTAACCCTAACCCTAACGCAAACCTAACCCTAACCGTAACCCTAACCCTAACCAAAAACCCAACGCAAAACTAACCCTAAATCGTAACCCTAACCCTAACCGTTACCCTAACCCTAAACCTAACCCTAACGCAAACCTAAACCTAAACCTAACCCTAACACTAACCCTAACGCAAACCTAACCGTAACACTAACCCTGAACCGAACCCTAACGCAAACCTAACCCTAACTGTGTCCCTACCACTAACGCTAGCCCTAACTCAAACCCCAACCCTAACCGTAACCCTAACTCTAACGCAAACCAAACCCTAACCTTAACCCTAAAACTAACCCAACACTAACCCTAACCCTAACCCTAACCCTAACGCAAACCGAACCCTAATACTAACCCTAACCCTAACCTTAAATCTAACCTTAACCCTAACCCTAATGAAAACCTAACCCTAACCCTAACCCTAACTCAAACCCTAAAGCAAACCTAACCCTAAACTTAACCATAACCCTAAACCTAACGCTAACCTAACCCTAAATCCTAACCCTAACCCTAACCCTAAACCTTACCCTAACACAAACCTAACCCTAACCATAAAACTAACCATAAACCTAACCCAAACCATAACCCTAACGCAAACCTAACCCTAACCCTAAACATAAACCTAACACTAACTCAAACCTAACCCTAACCCTTACCCTAACCGTAACCCTAACCCTAACACTAACGCAAACCTAACCGTAACCCTAACCCTAACACTAACCTTAAACCTACCCTTAACCCTAACCCTAACAAAAACTTAACCATAACCCTAACCCTAACCCTAACGCAAACCTAAACCTAACACTAACACTAACCCTAACCGTAACCCTAACCCTAACGCAAAACTAACACTAAACCTAACCCTAAACCTAACCCTAACGCTAACGCAAACCAAACCCTAACCCTAACCCTTACGCAAACCTAACCCTAACCCTAACCCTAACCCTAAAACTAACCCAAACCCTAATCCTAACGCAAGCCTAAACTCACCCTAACCCTAACTAAAATGCAAACCTAACCCTAACACTCACCCTAACCCTAAACATAACCCTAGCCGAACCCAAACCCTAACGCAAACCTAAACTTAACACTAAACTTAAACCTAAACCTAACATTAAAACTAAACTTAACCCTAACCCTAACGCAGACTACACCTACCCCTATCCCTAACCCTAACCCTAAACCTAACCCTACACCTAACCCTAAACCGAATCCTAACCCTAACCCTAGCCCTAACGCAAACCTAACCCTAAACCTAACCCTAAACCTAACCCTAAGCCTATACCCTAACCCTAACCCTACCCTAACCTAACCCTAACCCTATACCCTAACCCTAACTCTACCCTAACCTAACCCTAAACCTAACCCTAACCCTAACCATAACCCTAACCCTAACGGAAATATAATCCTAACCCTAACCCGAACCCTAACTCTAACGCATACCTAACCCTAACTCTAACCCTAACCCTAACCCTAACGCAAACCTAAAACTAACCCTAACCCTTACACTAACCCTAACACAAACCTAACCCTATCCCTAAACCTAACCCTAAACGTAATCCTAACCATAACCCTAACGCAAACCTAAACATAACCCTAACAATAACCCTAACCCTAACCCTACCCCTAACCCTAAAACCTAACAATAACCCTAACCTAACCTAACCCTAAAACTAAAACTAATCCTAAACCCTAAACCTAACCCTAACCTAACACTAACCCTAACCCTTACCCTAACCTAAGCCTAACTCTTATCCTAACCCTAACCCTAAACCTAACCTTAACCCTAAACCTAACGCAAACCTAACCCTAACCCTAATCCAAAACCTAACCCTAACACTAACGCAAACCTAACCTGAATCCTAACCCTAACCGTAACCCTAACCCTAACGCAAACCTAACCCTAACCCTAACCCTATACCTAACCCTAACCCTAACCCTAACGCAAACCTAACCGTAACCCTAACCCTAAACCTAACCCTAACGCAAACCTAACCCTAACTCTATCCCTACCACTAACCCTAGCCCTAACTCTAACACTAACCATAACCGTAACCCTAACCCTAACGCAAACAAAACCCTAACCTTAACCCTAACCCTAACCCAACCCTAACCCTAACCCTAACCCTAACGCAAACCTAACCCTAACACTAACCCGAAATCTAACCCAAAATTAAAACTAGCCCTAAACCTAACCCTAACGCAAACCTAACCCTAACACTAACTCTAACTCTAACCATAACCCTAAACCCTAACATAACCCTAACCCTATCCCTATCCCTAATGCAAACCTAAACATAACCCTAACCCTAACCCTAACCTTAAATCTGAACTTAACCGTAACCCTAATGAAAAGCTAACCCTAACCCTCACCCTAACTCTAACCCTAACGCAAACCTAACCCTAAACTGTACCATAACCCTAAACCTAACGCTAACCTAACCCTAAATCCTAACCCTAACCCTAACCCTAAACCTAACCCTAACACAAACCTAACCCTATCCATAAACCTAACCCAAAACCTAACCCAAACCATAACCCTAACGGAAACCTAACCCTAACCCTAACCCTAAACCTAACACTAACGGAAACTTAACCCTAAACCTAACCCTAACCCTAACCGTAACCCTAACCCGAACCCTAACGCAAACCTAACCGTAACCCTAACCCTAACCCTAACCTTAAACCTACACTTAACCCTAACCCTATCGAAAACTTAACCCTAACCCTAACCCTAACCCTAACCCTAACGCAAACCTAAACCTAACCCTAACACTAACCCTAACCTTAACCCTAAACCTAACGGAAACCTAACCCTAAATCCTAACCCTAACCCTAACCCTAACCCTAACCCAAAACTAACCCTAAACCTAACCCTAACCCTAAACTTAACCCTAACGCAAACCAAACCCTAACCCTAACCCTAACGCAAACCTAACCCTAACCGTAACCCTAACCCTAAACCTAACCCAAAGCCTAATCCTAACCGAACCCTAAACCTCACCTTAACCCTAACCCTAATGAAAACCTAACCGTAACACTAACCCTAACCCTAAACATAACCCTAACCCGTACCCAAACACTAATGCAAACCTAACCGTAACACTAAACCTAAACCTAATCCTAACATTAAAACTAACCTTAACCCTAACCCTAACGCAGACTACCCCTACCCCTTATCCTAACCCTAACCCTAAACCTAACCCTAAACCTACCCCTAAACATAACCCTAACCCTAACACTAACCATAACCCTAACCCTAAACATTAACTCTAACCCTAACCCTAACCGTAACCTAACCTTAATCCTAAGTATAACGCTAACCCTAATCTAACCCTAAACCTAACCCTAACATTGACCATAACCTAACCCTAACTCTAACACTAAACTCTAACCCTAACCCTAACCGTAACCCTAACCTTAATGCAAACCTAACTATAACCCTAACCCTATCCCTAACGCAAACCTAACCCTAACCCTAAACCTAAACCTAACCCTAAACCTAACGCAAACCTAACCCTAACCATAACCCTACCCTTAACGCAAAACTAACCCTAACCCTAACGCTAACACTAACGCAAACCTAACACTAACCCTAACCCTAAACCTAACCCTAATCCTAACCCAAACGCAAACCTAAACATAACCCTAACACTAACCCTAACCCTAAACCTAACCCTAACCCTAAAACCTAACCCTAACCGTACCCTAACCTAAGCCTAACTCTTACCCTAAACCTAACCCTAAACCTAACCCTAACCATAAACCTAACACAAACCTAACCCTAACCCTAATCCAAAACCTAACCCTAACCCTAACGCAAACCTAACCTTAAACCTAAACCTAACCCTAACCTTAACAATGACGAAAACCTAACCCTAACCCCAACCGTAACCCTAACCCAAACGCAAACCTAACACTAACCCTAACTCTAACGCATACCTAACCCTAACCCTAACCCTAACCCTAACCCTAACCCCAACCCTAACCCTAACCCTAACGCAAACCTAACACTAACCCTAACCCTTACACTAACCCTAACACAAACCTAACCCTATACCTAACCCTAACCCTAAAATTAATCCTAACCCTAACCCTAACGCAAACCTAACCCTAACCCTAACCCTACGCAAACCTAACCCTAACCCTAACCCTAACCCTAACGCAAACCTAACCCTAACCCTAACCCAAACCCTAACGCAAACCTAACCCTAAACCTAACCCTAACCCTAACCCTAACGCTAACCCTAAAGCAAACCTAACCCTAACCCTAACCCTAACCCTAAACCTAAACCAAACCATAACCCTAACGCAAACCTAACCCTAACCCTAAACCTAAACTTAACCCTAACGCAAACCTAACCCTAAGCCTAACCCTAACCCTAACCCTAACCCTAATCCTAACCCTAACGCAAATGTAACCGTAACCCTAACTATAACCCTAACCCTAAACCTAACCTTAAACTTACCCTAAACCCTAACCCTAACGAAAACTTAACCCTAACCCTAACACTAAACCTAACCCTAAACCTAACGCAAACCTAACCCTAACCGTAACCCTAACACTAACCCTAAACCTAACGCAAAACTAACCCTAAATCCTAACCCTAACCCTAACCCTAACCCTAACCCTAACCTTAACGCAAATGTAAACCTAAACCTAACCATAACCCTAAACCTAAAGAAAACCTAACACTAAATTCTAACACTAACCCTAACCCTAACGCAAACCTAACCCT